>NC_071343.1:14092865-14392865 GCF_027744825.2 Synchiropus splendidus | reverse complement strand
TGTAGTTTGCAAGACACATGGTTTCATTTTTCATATAACACGATGGCTGTGAGGTTATTTAATTAATTAATTAATTTTTTTAAATGATGTTGAACGCTGCTGAAGCTGGCAGGGCTTCATTTCTGTGGTGGCCATCACCCCCCACCCCCTCTGTGCGCCCCTGCTCTGAATGTAACCTGTTCCACTGACTCTTCCACCCAGTTGTAGTAGTTTAATGCAAAGCGCATGGATGTATTTTGGGATTATAGAGGGTAAATACACAAGCCATTTGTGTGTCCAGACTTGTGGCATATTAGAAAGGACTCAGTGAAGAAAAGAAAGGGTCAATATTGTTCTTAGCTATCATCTGACAGGAATGCTGGATTACAATTGTGTGCCAGATTTAGACTTCAGCAGGGGTGGGGAGCCGGGGGGGGGGCTGCCTATTGAATGCGTGTGTTTGGTAATTAGCCGGCCTGTGGCCAGTGGCAGCGGTGGGGGCTGACGTGGACCCTGGAGAGGGAAACGTGATAGTAGAGCCAGGATGCAGAGTGACGCAGAAGTTGACGCAGTCGCCTTCATAATCTTTTCTAGCCTCATTGTTCTGCGCCGACGGAGCTGCTGATGTCGGCGTAATCTGGCTGTGACACCTTGCTCCCAGTTAAGTTGTCCCTAAACTTTTATTGGTCTGGGCAATAATTCAGCACCGAGGTTTGGAGTGTGAAATGACTCTTTCAACACAGGCTTGCCTGCAGAAAGTACGGGATGGGAAATACAGGAGAGAGCTCGCTGGCTGAGTGTTGTTTTGGAGGGGGGAGGGTGCAGAGGCAGATGGAGCCAGGGGAGGAAAGCTGTATTACACTCACCTCTAGAGGGCACTATTGCTCACTGCCCACACCACCTCAGCTGCTCTCAGTTAACCTTCTAATTAACCCAAAGACAGTAAAACCACCGCTCACTTCCAGAGAGGTTTACACCACGATTTGCTCATCAACAACAAATGACCAGTTTCAACCCTGAGCTGTTTTTAAACCATGTCCTAATTTGACCTTTGCCAGTGAGGGAACTTGCTTCACTCATCGTCAGAGACAATATTCATGTAGGTATATGGCTATTTTGAAGTTAGAAGATGATCTTTCCGACTTGTGACGATATCTCATCTTAATAGTTCATGTTTAGGTTGTGGTGACATTGTTGTGTGAAACCTAACATTTTAAACTATATATATATCTTTTTTTTTTTTTTAATTTTGTCTAGAAAAGTAATGAATCCTTTTCATGCTTAATATTATCCTTACAACTATATCTTGCAATATAGAAACATCAAAGCCTGGAAAGATGGAAAATATGTGAATTAGCATGAAGATATAAACAGAAAAATGATGTAGAGTGGGAACACATTCGTGCTGAACTGAGGGTTAAATACCAGGTGCAACGGCTCATAGGTTTGGGCAGGATGTTTGTCCATAAAAAGAACAAATATGAGTATATTTCTTGCATAACACGTGTAGAGCTTTCGCTCCGATTATATTGGAAAAAAATATACTACAAAAACTGAACCAAAGAAAATGTATATTTCAGTTGAACCTTTTCATTTGTTCTCCTAATTTGGGAATCTATACAAAATGAAAACTTTACTTTATTTATTTATTTATATATTTTTTCTTCAATACTTTTTCTGATGCATCTACAACATTTATAAAAGGCTGTATTTATGATTATTTATCATTTATAACTAGGTGTGTGGGGTAGTACAAGCACATCTATTGAATTGCATTCTATTGCTTCGCAAACTCTGTCCACTAATTCCACTAAACACTAAAAAATTTCACAACATCTCTGAATGTGGGACCCTTTTTTGTTCCTACACCAGAGTGTAGATGTCATCACCCTGTCCCCAAATCCCTGAATCTGTCTACTCTGAGTCTCGAATGGTCGCCTTTGCTCATACAGGCACGATTATTGTAAGTGTTGGTTCGAGCTATAGCTGCAGTGAAATTGGCTCAGTCATGAGATGTTTTGAATTACCATCATTTAATTGATGTCGACATCTGTTTAATGTTGAATATTGGAAGAAGATGAGCTCATAGGATGGATTGACTGAATGAACGTCCCTTTCTTCTATTATACCGCGTGTGAGCGGACAGGTCCTCCAAACCTCATTTCATTTCCAATCACTGCTAGGTAGCTAAGTTTCTCGCCATTGAACAGACCGACCCTGCAGGCATCTGCCTCGCCGGGTGTCTTCCATCCCTGGACTGGCTCTCTACAAGCTTAAATGTCTACTTAATATGCTTTAATGCATGCTCTTTAGAAGCAGCCCGCACTTCATCACTTTTATACACCTTTATATAACACACTGTTAACTAGCAATGCCTTCTGGAGCAGCTTGTCCTGCAGCTGGAAGGCGCCACCATGGCATGATGGAGGTACCTGCTCCCCATTCACAATGAGAGAGTCAAATGGGATTGGAGGCTGGTGCGCACGGCTGCTGTCTATATCAGTCAATGATGAATATTCATGAATCACAGTGTCATGACATGCTCTGTAATTGGCAGCAACATTAGTAATGACACTGCTGGTATCAAGCCCCTGCATATTCATGTGGTGGGGCAATATTTCCTCTGCCTGATGTTTCTTCCACCACTCCCAAAAGTGGAAATGTATTCCGAAGCTGCAGGTGTCCCCAGGAACACAATCAATTGTTGACTGGATCGTACCAAAGTGGAAATCAGACGAAGCGTAGCTTCCTTGTCGGCGTCTTTGATTAACAACAAAAACACCGTTTCTGGAAGGTTCAAATGTTCCCAAATTATTAAAAAGTGAAGGAGAAACTTAGCATGATACAAGCTCATCCACTTTTAGCTGTTGGTATCAAGCAGACAAAGATGCACCTTGAAATACCTTGAAGTGTTGTTTGGAGGGAAACACTGGCAGGAAGAGTATTTTTATAGTATCAGAGATGAAAGCTTTATTATTTTTCTCCTAAAAAAAAAGACAAAAATTACTGTCTTGGTGTCACATTTTTTAAGCGAAATCCAATGTTTGTTTTTTTTTCGAATATTAAGTCCGCCTTCTTAAACTAACCAATTTGATTTCAAGCTAAATAAATCTGGGGCAGATTATCTTGTTGTGGAAAACACTGCCTCTTGGTTTCGGCCACACCAAAGCGTCTCGAGTGGCTGATGAGGGAATTGGATAAAGCTTTGCCTAAGCCTTGATGATTTTCTCTATAAGCAGCTGAATGGCAGGATTTTCATCCCACACGTCTTTATTTGGGCTTGGTCGCACTCCGTGGTGGAAGGAGAAAGACTCGCTGCAAGAACACAAGCCCAGATTGTTGGGCAGTTGACCACAACAAAGTCAGTTACAGTGAATGGATCAAAAGTCCTTGTTGAGAAATCCTTCAATCCAATATGGAGATTAGCGGTCGCACAAAGTCTATTATACGTGTGAATGAAATACTTATATCTGCGTCTTCTTCTCCTTTATTTACAGCTTGGTCACCAACCGGGATAAATCTGAGGACGCAGTAGTAGCTAGGATGTTCCCTCTTGTTATTTGAACTACATATTTACAAACTAGACAAGCGCACAGACGCCAGTCAAGCAGTTCATTTCTACTCATGTTGAGTTTTTCACAGCAATGCAAGCATCCTGCATTTATTTTAGCTTAATAATGACATGCCGCTTTAGCATTTGAAAGATCATTAGTAGGCAAAGTCATACAATCTCAATGGAACGTAGCGTCACGGAAATGACTCGCAGAACCCTGTAAAAAATGAGCAATTTGAGACATTTGTTGAGTTTGAGCCGCAATATCTAACATCTTGTAAGATATTGAACATTTTCAACTGATGCAGTTTATGGATTATGGCATCTAATATAACCAGATTGACGTCATTCCACGACAGAAACAAGTCCTATTCTTGTCCTATTATCAGCATTTCCTGAACGTTCCTTTGAGTTATTTTGCTTGACGATTGCTGACAGACATATACACTCCTTGGCCGTACTGATAAAGATCATCCTTCTTAAATCGCTGGTCATTGGGTCAGTGTGGCACATAACTGAGCTCCTCACTGATGTGCCATTGTTTCTTACTTCCTGTTTCTACCAGAAAAGTTTACACTGTGCCATGTCAGAGTTTGTCTTAAGTTTGTCTACAAGTATGACTTGACTTCCAGCTCCAAGTCATTGATGTTTGTTTGTTGGCAATGCAAGTGTGTGGTATGACCAGATAGTATTTTTAGTTTTTGTAGTCAAGACCACCTAGACCGAGGCCTTTGTGAAGCATTGTGAGGCCAAGACCTTGAGGACCGAGACCAATGAAGGGACCCCATCAGTCTTGCTCTCGATCTTGACCACCCCACCCCATCAGTCATGGTCTCAACTCTGTCATGGCCCCTCTCAAGCTTGGTCTGGGACT
The DNA here is from genome assembly GCF_027744825.2 of Synchiropus splendidus. Classification (NCBI taxonomy): domain Eukaryota; kingdom Metazoa; phylum Chordata; class Actinopteri; order Syngnathiformes; family Callionymidae; genus Synchiropus; species Synchiropus splendidus. The sequence continues at coordinate 14,388,459 of NC_071343.1, read as the reverse complement.
TGGTCTACGTGTGCTGTGATCTCAATCTCAACGTGATCTTGGCTCTGGTGGTCTCCACTCCAACACTAGCTAAGTGATCGCAAAAAGCCCAGCTGTCCAACACAATCACACAGCGGTCCAAAACACAGTGTACCTCAATCTGGATGAATAATATCCCTGATCATGTGTAACCAGGAGTATAAATTTGATTCGTCATCTGATATAAGAGCTTCCACTGCTGCAGTACATTATTCAAACTGCACTATGAGTTGTGGGGGTGCTGCCTAATTTGGGTCTTAGATCTCTTAGCTGCTCTGCCTCCCATACTGCATTCCCACAGGACATTACTATGTAACACACAGCCCCACTGACAACGAATGACTCCAAGAAAACACACACCTCTGCGTCGACATGGTGCGGCCTTGTAGTGGCAGCAGTATTATCACTATTTTGTCATGAAAAGCATTGTCACATTGAATTTAATGGCCCACGAGGGTGGAGTTGTGTCGTGTCTAATAAAAAGTATATTACACTTCCTTGAATTACTTTTAGGCTTTGGACGTAACTTGTTTTCTTTGTCTTCACCGTAGAAACTCAAACATCCGGCTGTGAATTCCATTTGTTACATAGAGTGGTGGAAAGAACGAGCATTGATGTGAAGTTGTAGAGTTTTGTCAAGTTTCCGGGTGCAGGGAAAATGCTTATTTTTTGGTTTTGTACTTAGCCAGTCTGCGGTGGGTGATCCATCAGTGTTGTCATGAAAACCAGTGTTCAAACATGAGTCACTTCAGCGTCCTGCTGCCAAATACCTTCATAAGTAATGACAGCAAACTGAAGAACGGCTGTCATCTGTCTTGTTTTTTGCTTATTTAAGTTAATCCTCTCCATTATCGTCTGAACCAACTACAAGTCTAGTGATAGGCGATGTTCCTCTCGGCCTGTCTGAGCGCAGCCGTCTGTACGCCACATGCAGATTTAGTGATTAATCTACTAAGACAACATTTTGATATGTTATTGGGAGTGGAATATGAATAAGCAGGTGATGTATTGCTGTTTATTGCTTGATGGTGTCTGACAGCTTTGTCACATAAAATGCATGGCATCCTTTCACCAGAAATCCATCACCAGGAATACAGAGACATATGCATAATAATGAAACGCATTTATTAATGTGTACTGTCCCCCGGAGTCATGACAATGAAATGGATGACTGGTTTCCTTTGCTTGGATGTTATGAGCCTAAATAGCGCACACAGAGGAAGCTGAACAGGTAAAGGAGGTTCTTCATGGATGAACTCCCACTGGCAGAGTCGGGGTCGATTCTATGGTCACGTTGTGAGGGTGAATATTGAGTCAACACAGTGTTAGAGATTGAAAGAGCATTTTCAGTTGATACATCTTATGGATTATTGTGTTTTATATAACCAGATTGGTTGTTTTGGTTTCAAAATTGACTGCATTCCGCAACAGAAATAAGTCCTCAGTCCAAGTTTTAAGGACTGTTTGTCTCCCTGTGCCTATTTGACCGCTCAGATTAAGTAGAGCTGAATGAGTTGTATGTGTGTTTGATGTGGCGTTGAAATACTGTAAACCCCTATTACTACTTTTCCTCATTATTAAGTTGGCAAGTAGAGTTAAACTGACATTGTTGTTGTCCCTGACATTTTTGTCTTGTGCATTGTCTTTTGTTCACTATAGTGCAACTAAAACATAACTTTCTCGTTTCAGTATTTTGCTTCAGTATTCGTCTTTTCCGTTGACTATTATAGGAGTATTTCTTGTCCCTTCAAATACATCAGAATTGAAAGTAGATTTTGAAATGTACAAGACACATCGAGAATCTTTCAATGGAATGTCGTTCACATTAAATAAAACACAACGAGCCAACATTTTCTGTGCATTCACAGTTATTTATGATTGAACACTGTATTTATTTCCTTTATTTCAACTTTCATACTATTTTTAAAAGCCATTATGCATTATAGATCAAGCTCAGAATCAAATGTGAGACAAAGACAGAATCCAGCGGGTGAGTTTTATTGAATGAGATCGAATGCATTATGGAACATGTTCATTGGGTGGGTGACGTGCAGCAGTTGGAGCCCTACTTGTCATTAAAATCCCCCTTAAGTCTCAAGTCAGTACAGCGTTCAACACAACTGCTGTTGAGGCTCTACAACTCTTTCATCCCAACTCCCAAAAGACAAAGTTAAACGCTTGTATTGCACTTGCAGCTGATTTAGTCATCAGTGCTTTACATGAAATCCCGTCCTCTGAACCAGCCTCGGCAGATTTCCCTCTTGAATAGTGTTGCATACATTGTGCAGTCAGGCAACGCGCTCAAAGGTCCTCTTCAAGAGGGACGGCGACACTTCTCGACCTGTCATTGTAGAACAGAAGTGTGATTTTTGATACTCTGTCGAGGGGGAGGAGAGACTTGAAAGCACCTGTCCCATCCCTTTACTGGGGTCATCGGTCATGAGGAAATCGGCACAAAGGTTTTCCACCAAGGACCCAACCATTGCTCAGTCTCAACTCTTGCCTTATGTTTCTATTGGGTCCCTGGGTTAGAGTCAATGAGTCTATGATCATTGTAGTATATATGCTGGGCGTGCGCTCATGGTTACCATCCCACTTCACCGATCTTTATTGAATCTTGACTGCGGATCACACTCAGTATGGCTTCTCTGCTCATACCCGTTTTTCTACTACCCTTGGAGTGGATCCTTGCACGTCCCTCAGAACATAGTGGTAGTTCACCACCTCACACAGTGGGTCAATTGTAACATAAACAGTGCATTGAATTCCAATGGCCTTTCCTGAACACTCCAATGGTTACATCACCTACGAAGAGATTTGGAAACATTCCTGTAGAACCAGAGTCGAAGTGGCTTGGCGCAAACACAATCGTGTGACGCTGTTCGGTCACTTACCTGATCAAACCTCTTCACTGACCCCATGATCCCATCCAAGCATCATCTCCATCTGCAGTGCCAACAAACATGCTCTAAACTTTGAGAAGTGGCTCATATGTCAGTGGTAAACATATGCAAGTCATGTGACACCCACTGAATCAAAAGTATGCGGAAGACACTTTTTGAAACACGCCATTCCTTTTGGTGATTCAAGCTGTCGAGCCGTTGAAAACTGATGGTTGTTTTGAACCAATGGAATATGTATGGCCTCACAATATTGTTCCCGTCATGAATATTATAGTGGAAAGTTGTGCATATGTGAAGAGCGTCTGATCCGTTCCAAAGATTTGGGACAATAAGTATCCAAATGTCTTTGCTTGGCTCTGGTTGTCAGATCTGAGAACTGCCCTTGCGCGGCGAGACGATTTCTCATCAGGCAGCGGCAGCACCGAGCTCATTCACGGAGGAGTCCGATGTCTACACAAAGCCATCAGGAAATCGCATTACAAACAGGTAAATGCTTCATTTTTTCTCCGCAGCTGACACTTATCCGCAGAATTCCTGGTCCCTCTGGTCATATTGCTTTATTTACCCTCCCGTGTTCATTTTTCATTCACAGGAAGCAATGACACGTTTGCCTTGAACGACAGCCTGCTGGAACATTTGGGAAAGTTGCTTCAAAGATTTTTTTCGTTAGACTTTAACCACGACTTAATTCACAGAATTACGACTCCAACAGTAAAGGATCCACGTCCCCCCCTCCAACCCCTCGCCCCCCCACGTTATCTGTGCGTTGTCACCCAGGTTCAAACTGAAATGTCACCATTTTCTGTTACAATTGGCCGTATTGGAGAAATCTCATTAATCTCAGCTTGTGTTTTCCTGGAGAGTCTTATTTTTCTATCTGTAGAAACATGCAGGAGGTTCAGAGGTGAGATGCAGAGGAGACCAATTAGCGTGATTGCAGGAAATGCAAGTGCCGAGTCGACAGTTAAATGCAGGCTACACATGTCAGTAGTGGGAAAAGTGGAACAATTGTATCATGTAGTTCATGCCAGACCGTCTCAGGCTCCACTTAATACTCAAATGATTGGAAAGGACGTCAATTTATTGATTTATTTTAATGAACCTTGAAAAGACTATTAATGACAGTGTTGTTTATGATCAATTCAGCATCATTTCCCGCGACTACTAAAAGATAGAGGTAGATTTATTGTCTATTCTGCCATATGCATCGCATATAGAGGATTGAAATGTCTCGGCAAATTACTCGGCAGCCCACGCAGTGACATTGAACTATGTATAAAATAACAAAAACAACAAACACAACATGAGCAACAACAAAAACATAAGTGTCGGGGGGGGGGGTGTATGAGTGTGCATGTGCATGAATGAATGAAGACTTAAGTCCTTGAGACTCTAACGTCTCACTGTCCATACTGAGGTGCAGGTAGAGGGGGCAGCGTGGGTAGAGAGTTCAGCTTCCTCATGGCCTGGTGGATGAAGCTGCTGGTGTAATGGTGGAAGAGAAAATCACTGGGTCAGAGTGTATACAAACGGTAATATTAAGCCTAGTGGATACGCAGTGGGTACAGCTGAGTACCAAGAGGATACTCTCAAGACATGTAGGTGAACAAGCCTGGCCTCTCTCTTAGTCAAACTCAAAGCCCAGATCCAGGCCGAAGCTGGCCGACTATCTCAATTTATGTGGACCAAGAGCAAGCTTTAAACACTGAGAGTTGCATGCTGCTGAAATCATGACACATGATGCCATGCTGCTTTTTTTTTTTTTTTTTAATAGTGTCATTTGCGGCTTCCATTAAAAGCACATGGACTATTTTTATTTTGATTTTTGCCAGACTGAAACTCAATTTTGGCCCCCATGGCTACAATGTATTTTATTGGCTACACTTAAGAATAGGGAACATGAATTACGCTCAATAAACAACTTATTCATATGTCTAATCGAAGCATATTAGCCAGTAATAACTATTGATTTGTGTCTTGTTAGAACTCACTTGATTTGGAGTAGTCATAATTAAACACCATAATTACAGACTATTAACCCTAACATAATCTAAATAAACAAGTTATGAGTTTATTAAGTTCATGTGTGTTCACTCCACTCAAAGGTTTTGCCATTTTATTTAGTTTTAGACCCACTGTGTTTTTGTTGGTTTCTTTGTTTTGTACACACTTTTGTCAGCTTTCTCCAACAGCAATAGATCTAGTAATTGAATCACTTGTTTTTTTTCTTTAACTGTCTTTTATTTATTTACTTTTTTTAAACTCCAGAGTTACAAGTTCATACCTTTATTTCTAAAGGCATTATCGTGCCCATTCCAGTCTTATTGCTATGTCTATCACGGCGTTTGTTACGACTAGATTAAAAACTTCACTGATAAGGAACAGCATAAAACGTAATCCTGTTGAGACGTATCTACATTGGGACCTTAAAACAGACACGTGAATGCCAAAAGTGAAGTCCCTCCAACATGCCTCTCCCCCCACAGAGACATAAAGCTGGGAAGGTTGTGAAGTTCAGCAGAGGAGTAGTAAACTTTACTATCACCTTTGGGCTGGCAGATCCATCAGCCTGCAAGATATGGGAAGAGCCGTCCAGAGTTGCACTGCGCCCTTCCTCTCCCAGACTCGCGTGAACTCGGGGGTCTTGATTTGATTGGTGCAGCCTTGAATCATAAGCTTTAATTGCACCTGACATTTAAATCTTCTCTTTGGTATTTAAAGCAGTGTACAGGTGTGGCTCATTACTGAGAAGGGAGTTGAGATTTTCTGATTTCTCTCCTGTTTCGGGGCCGTGGCACTGCCTTAACTCATCACGCTGCCTGTCATCGTCCCACAATCTCTCCTTCATCACGGAGGCTCATGTCTGACCCGACGATGGACGGCCAAAGCCCAGTTCAAACCCCTCACTGAAAGACGACAGCCATAAGAGCCGGAGCAGGAACTTCACGCAGCACATGTCGAAGTCTATCCCACAATCATTTGCGCCTTGAAAACACGAAATGCTGGCTGTTGTTTTTATTATGAAACCGTCTCTCCTTCTAACAGCACATGGAGTGCTGCCAGCGTTTCGGTGTACCATCAAGTCTCGGTGCATTGTTAAAAATGGCAGCACTTATCACAGCTGGAGCTTCTGGTCGCTGCAATCTGACAGCAAATTGTAAAAATCTAAATGTGTCCTGCGAGTTATCGTCGGTGATTGAATAACTTGTCTCTGTCTTGCATGTGCAATGAGGGTAATATGTTTGATATTTTACCAACCTTTTAGTCTTGCTGCTCATTTCCAAGCAGGTTGGTGGTGGGGAAAAACATTTCCATTCAGCATTAAAAAAAAAAATGTCACACAAAATTCAATACATTATATATTACAATGTGGGAATGGTAAAAACTATATTAACTAAATCCATGCCAGATTTGTATGCAATATATTTTCTGAATTATGTTGCGTTTTGTCTTTTTTTATTTATTTATTTTTATTTATTATTTTAACACAAACACGTGACAAACTATTAATAAGTGAATTACCTGCTTATTAATGTTCATAATCTGTAATAATGGTTTTGTTTAGTGAACTTTCCATGACCATCTGAACAGGATGAAAATTGAGATTTTATCATGATTAATAACAGAGTACAATGTTGCTAAGTTGTTGATTTATGGTAATACATGTCCTGAGTGTAACCTTTTTTTTTTTTTTACTTAAAAGTGCTTCTAAACAAAAATGGATAAATAGGAAAAAAGAGAGGCCATTTTTACTTATACATTTATGATATTATCCATTTCTTAAATGTATTAATATTTTTTTAAACACTGGTTTTGTCCAACTAAAGCCATAGTTCGATCAGCAACGTTGCGGATCAAAATATATTTAAATGTTTTCATTATTAATGCATTTTTTTTTCAATATAATCATTTTATCATCGTCGTCTCAAATGTGAAGTTGCTTTTTAGGCTGTATGATGCCGAATAAACATTCCCAAAAGTAGCACCAACAAAAAAATCACTTATATAGTAAATCCAACAAGACAGACCATAACATGAATATGTTATTATAAATCACAATATAAATCAGGTTTTAAAAAATCCCAAAAATTATATTAATTATATTAATATAATATTTTTCTTTATTTTTTTAATCATTATGACAATGACTTTTTAACATGTGTGTGGATCAAACCAAGTTGGCTCCTGCTAATATAAACATCCTTCAATAAAAGAATACAGTTGGTAGTAGAAATTCGCACCAAGCTCTGAATAATGCGAATGAGTCCGATGCTGTTTTAACAGATCCTCCCTGTGATATAGCTGCCGTTGACACTGGTGCATAATTGCTGCCTGTGTGAGCGTAAACAAATGAGAACAACATCTTTTTAAAATAGCCAGTAGCCGTGGCGTTCCAAGCGGTCCCACTCCAAGGATCCATCTCTCTCCAGGCTATGTGTGCCGTGTGTTGGCATGGGAAAAACAAAGCATATGTTGATTGTTAGCCAGGGTGTACATAGCATGTCCTGTTCACTCAGGCTCTCCCTCGTAGCTGCAAAGTCCCAACTTTGTTTCTGGAGGCTATCTGTCAGACCTCATTTAGCATTCCATGATATGTGGATTCTCATGTACTGCAAAAAGGCAACGTACTTCTGCGGGAACATGGCTACTAACCCAGCACTGATCTGTCAACCTTATTCACTTAGCAGAAGTAAGTAGCAGCGCAGGGGATTTTTCAAGAGCTATTTATATTAACAAACTTATATAATTGTGGAGTTCTTCCTCTGTTGTCCGGCAACAGCCGTCGTGTCAGTATAGTGGTGATGCGCTGACCAGTGTGGCCCAGTGAATTTATCCGGAGAATAAAATGAGATCATTATTGGTTGTTGTTTGTCCCCGAAGCTGTCTTTTCTACGCTTTGTTCCACACTCTCGGTACATTATGGTGGTGACATTTTCTCTCCTGACCTACTAGAGATGAGCTCCAATTCATCTCCTTAGGATTTAATCAAGCCACCAGTTTGTTAAGAAATCTTAGACTTGGAGAACAGGCGCTTGAATTCATCTGTTTTTTTAGACTTTTTTAGTTTTTAGTTTGGTGTGGTGAACATCAATAATGTGCTAGTCTGTGAATGTGCTGTTTGTAAACAGCATAGAAAAGAAGTTCCAAAGTTTTTCTTAAATGCATGATTTAATTCACGCTTATATATTAGTTTTATTCATGTATATAGAGTTGATAGAGGTGGGCTTTTATGTGGTGTAAAAAGTGAAAAAAATAAAATAAACTGCATTAATATAATGACTTAGTCATTTTCAAAAACTAATTCAAAATGAATTTGTTGACCAGCCTCCCAACAAGAAGGTTGCTGGTTTGATTCCAGCTGGGTGCTAAACTGTGTCCTTTCTGTATGTAGTTTGTATATTGTCCCCTAGTTCATGAGGGTTCCCCAGCACTCTGATTTCCTCCCGCTGTCCTCAAACATTCAGAGGTCAATTGATGACTTTGAATTGACTGCAGTTATGGGAGTGGTTGTGCGACAACACATCATCAGTCGGGTAAAAGTAACCTGTCTCACGACGGTACTGGGTGAACAATCCAACGTTTGGTGAATTCTGCTTCACGATGATAAGAAGAGCTGACATCGAAGGATCAAAAAGCGACGTGATGGGCGGCCATGTTTGCCTTTGTAGCTGGCTTTCACCCCATCAAGGGAGTTAGCTGAAGTGGTTACACACGACCAAGATATGCTTGAACTGAAATCCTTCAATGTGCATCATCCAGTAATATTAAATATAATATATACTTTTATTTTGTTGGGGGGGTGAAACGGCGTCCCCGGCGACTGCACCTGTAACAATTTAATTGGGAAGGTCAGCCCAGCCGAGCATCTCTGGCCTCATGTCTGGGAGACATGAAATTCGTTGTCATTATTGTCCCTGTCATTTTGCAGCGTTTGCTCTCGCTGCTGACTTCCTCTCACTCCACTGAGTTTGGTACCTCCGGGAGGCTGAGCGGGTGTGAGCCGGCTGGGAGGAGGGGCAGGCAGCAAGTTGAAAGAGGGGGGGCGGCGGTGGAGTCTCGGGGTCTTTCCGGGTGCCTTGATGCTCATTTAGGACCTTCTCTGTCGTGCAGCCATCTTAGCTTTTTAATTGCTAATGATAATTATCGCCGTCATTACTGTTATCATATTCGGGGCGTCAGGTTATTACAGGCACAGGCACTGCTGTTCATTCATAAATCCTGCTGGAGATCCTACTAATCCCTGAATTTCTGACATTTAATGTCGTATTAATGCTGCTGTTTCCCCCCTGTGCCAATCTGGGACAGGCTCACATGGAGGAGCTGTGAATCAGGGGTCAAGGGGCATGAGGGAGCCTAGCTATCACCAAGGATCAGGTGCTGCTCAAACGCCCTGCATGGCTTTCATGTGTGTCAGCTCCTGTCACTGGTGCACAAGTTTTCTGGTTCGTATTTACAATTTTTTACAATATAACCAACCCACCACTGAGCCCAGTTTTGAGGTTGTCAAAAACAAATCTGTTTTTCTTCACTTAGTTTCTGCAGTGAGGTTATTTCTTTTTTCTCCATTTTGTCATTGTAATGTTATTATTTATTTTCTCCAATTTCAGGTTCTCTCAAATTGTCATATAGACCAAGAAAGCTTCCCTAATTCCCTCACATGCGTGTGTGTCATAAAGATTAAGGGTAAGTCGATTTGGTATTTGTCTTTACTTTAATTTAAAGTTATATATCGTCCAAATGATGATGATCTTGCGCCACTTGGATGGCCTTCATTCCTTCAACTGAACAGCCGAGCAGTCAACACTTAATATAAAGATGTGTGGGTGTCAAACATTTGGCCGAACTGTAAACAAAAAATGAAAAAAATCAATTTTCCTCATTAATGTCTGAAAAAGAAGAGCTAAAGTTCAAAGGAGCGACTGAATTTCTTTGTAACATAGATTCATTTAACTATATTTTGAGTTCAAAGTGTGCTGACAATATTTTGCTTGCCATTTCTGCGTGCCTAAGACATTTGCAATCTCCAAACAAACACAGGTAATAATTCATAATTTATGTAATATTGGCAGATATGATTTTAGCATTTATTTGGGGTGTTTTTAGTCTGGATTGGGGCAGAAATAATATTTCTTGGTGGAAGCTATATGAAATCTGATCAGAGGCAGTAGAGTTTGGACATGCTCTCTATGTGCTGTATGAACCCATTTAAAAACGTAACCCAATAAATGTAATAAAAATGTACAACTTTATTAAATATGAATTGAACATAAGATGTTTAATATGTGATAAGTAGAGTATAGAGTATGTGAATATGTGTGATAGATCTGTCTCCAGTTCATGCAGGATTTTACTCCACGTTTGGACTCTGGCTAGCGTCTGTGTGTGTCCTGTCATATTTATAAATGACAGTGACCCGATGTTTTGCAACACCCCTCATGTGTATGAGCGCCCTCCACCCAAACACACGATTGGCAGGAGTTTTGCAAACTCTAATGGTCACATTCACCCTACAGAGATGAAAAAGTGAATTCCTTGGTCTTCCTAATTCATCATGGCAGGGTACATGCTCTTGTATGTAATTCATTCTAAAATGTGGCCTTTAAATCTGTTGTTTCTTCTTGTTGTTTTTTTTTTTACTATTTGCGAGCATTTATTTATTTATTTTTCCTAGTGGGGAGATGGCTTCCAGCGTGCTGTAGCATTAAGACGGCGCCCACCAGCTAACCCGCCTCAAGTCGCTCAGATGCAAAATAAATCAGGGCACCAAGGACCCTCCTCAACATTCCCCCTCACCAACAAGAGCACTTGAAGCACCTTGGCAATAACAAATAGAAAGAAAGTCACTCGAGACACCAACATTAAAAGTGATTAATCATCTCTATTCTCTCTTTACTTTTGGACCAGAGCAGCGTCCGGCAATAAATCTTCAAAGATGTACATAAGAATCTCTTCCTAATGAAACTGGGCTTTGTTCATTTGTCACCTTTTAGACCCTTTCATTTAAATTACAAAACTTGTGACCCGGTGACTCTGAATATAGATCTCTGGTATTTGAGCGCTGAGGAGGGATTAATCCATAAATCTCGATGGACGACGGTACCATCAGATGCGCAAGCAGATCAGCTGCTGTCAGGATGTGTTGTTGGAAATGTGCGTGAGGAGGGGGACCGTTTTTTTTTTTTTTTTAGATCGCTTAATCATGGTATCCTGAGAGGAGGAGGCAAGTCCAACCCTGAGCGTTAGTGACTGAAATGTGACTCTTGACCTTTGATATGAGTTTGTTGGGGATTCCACGTCGATATGAATCTCACAAGAATCACTTCAGTCAGCTCCCAAAAAGATATATTCATGACTAGCCACAAGTAAGTACGCTGTTGTTATTGGCCAATAGCATTGTGTACTGCAGACAGCAAGGTTTGTAGTTTGTGATATTATGAAATCGACAGATTACAATTTCTTGGTTAATATTTTTTATATATTCAAAGCGACAGGAGTAGTCACTCTCCTAGTCTGTGAAATTCCCAAAACAAACCCATTTGTTTCCTCCGTGTTTTACCCCTCATCAACCCATAAGATTTTTAATCTTATTTTTAATTTCAATTTCCGTTCAATTTTTCAATTTACACAACAATGTGTCAAAATAATTTCCATTATTAAATGCGTAATGTGTATATATAGCATAGAGTCACACTCAATTAAATTCCTAGTGTAAGGTTTATTTATATTTCTGTCACTTAATTATTGAAGCTAAAAATGAAAATAATTTATCCACATTCCACCTCTGACCTGGCAGGTTCCAGCTTGCTGGTTCACATGCATCCGAAATACACCACACATTACGGTTCCCTCCACACTCTCTGGCTTCCTCCCCAATCCAAAAGTACGATTCTCTCTTTGTTGTCTGTATCCAACCGAGAACTGTGCAGCAACCATGAGAGTGTTTTACTGTTACAGTTTGGACAATATATGGTAGTTTTCTTGGTTGGCATGAAATGTTTAGGAATATGTAAAGGAATGACACGATTCTTCTCTTGTTTAAAAAGTAAAATCCAGTATACATATTCAGAATGATTTGAACTCCAAGAATTGCTGACAACACCAATGACATATTAAGAGTTTGCTCCTCCAGTCCGTATCCCTATATTCCTTGTCTTTCCCGATGCAGGGAGGTGAGAGGGAGGGGCTGGCGGGGGGGGGCCCGCTCTCAGGCCAAAGGGCCACTGTGGCTTTAAGTGTGCTCCTTGTGTGGCCAGAGCAGCCATCGCGCTGATGCAAAGTGACAGGGACAGATGTGACATATCGGTTCCGACACACTTCCATACCACCAGTCACAGGCTCGGGGTGACTCACATCCCCCTGCTCTGGTCCTGTCCCCCCGCTGCAGGACAACGCGACGATGCTCGAATGAACCTCGCCATCGCCCTCACTGCTGCCAGGTATGGGGCTGCCATAGCCAATTACACTGAAGTGCTGCACCTACTGAAGAGGGCAGACCCACAGACGAAGAGTGGAGAGGGTCCGCGGAGTCTGCACGGCAGGGATGTGATCGCAGGTAAATCCAACAAAATCTGCCTCCTTCCTGCCAGCCCCGCTCTCTTCCCACTCTGTGTCACCCTCGCAACGGGGGCCCTCCCATCACCTCTTACTCAGAGCTAGTTTGCACATAGTCATTGCACATCTAATGCCGGGGCTTTTAATATTTCATAAGCGTTTTATGGTGTGCAGAGAGGCTTCAGATCTTGTCGAGGGACGGAAGGCGGAATTAGCGGACTCCAAATGGCCTTACTTACCTTTTAAATGTCATGCATTGGAGCTGCTTTGGAGAACATAGGAGCTGAGGCTAAAAGATGGCGTTCTGAAACATATTATGAATAACCAAGATATTGGCATCGGCAGGTATGACCACCACGCGGCTGTTTCCACAGACGGTTTGTGAGAGAAGCTCACTCAATTGAATGGCAAGTTTTGTTAGAATGGAATTCTTTATCATAATTCTATCTGAGTGTGTGAGTGATGTTCTTAACAAATGACAGACTAATAACTTTTATAGCATTATAGCTGTCGAATCGCAATGCTAATTGATTGCTAGCTTCTTTGCTAACATCAACATATAAACACAAGCTATTGTGGTTGATAACTATCTTTAAATGTTTTCAGAATCCACCGAAACACACCTGCGATAAATGCTAGCTGCATATTGTTTTTAAATTTTATTTTCATTGGAAGACAAACGAGCCAGACATATCAGTGTTGTTGTATCTGCACTTTTCCTCCGACATGCACATGACAAATCCACATCTTCATGTGTTTTTACAGCATCACAATGTCCGTGTTGCCTGTAAACATCCCACCTGAAACCGCGGTCAGTCAGTCTTGATTAGGCTCCGCCCACAGAGCAAGGACACGCCCCCAACACCATTTCTGTGCCATCAGTTTTGTACTCGTAAAAAAAGGATTCGTAATTGTAAAAAATCTAAAAAACGTCTTCATGTTACTAACTATTAATTCTTTTTAAAATAACTTTTTAAAATACTATGTAAACCTTTTTTTTCTTATTCAAACCTGAATAACAGGGCATCAATCATTCTTTGGATTTTTTTTTTTCAAATTCAATTTTGTTCTTACTATTCAAATTGTTTTTTTGTTTTCAAATCTGGATGGCAGAGAAATCCCTCCATAGAAGCCACCTGCAACCACACGACTTCTTCATTTCAGTTAGCATTTCAGTGCCTTTATCCCCTCAAAGTCAGAAGATAAGCTCAATTGGCCGCACCTTTCCACTCTTCTACCACATAAGCACAGCGCGGTGTAGGTAAATCATCATTAATGTGAAGCATGAGACCCAGAAAATCCACCCAGGTGTTGTGTCGCTCCGAAAATATGCATTTCTGTGCTCCCCTCGCCCTGCGTCCGAGCATCACACGTCAAATTAAAAAGGCTAGTCTGTCATTCATCTTGTTGTCCAAACAGATCATTTGTTATCCTGCCGCTGTCTTTGGACATGCATCCCATTAAAAACAGTGGCTGGCCAACATCAGCCATCACATTAGCAAACATTTCCCTTCCATAATTTCAAAAGGCTCCCTCAGTCGCCGCCACTGAGCAACTCTGTGACACAAAGAGGCAAGAGGGAAATTAGGTATGTCTGTTTCCTATTAATTACAATCCTGGGAAGTCTCCCATGGACACACTCCAGCCACTCTATTACGGCGGCGCGAGGGGGGCGTCCGCTGATAAATTAATAATCCGGCTTGTCACCAGCCACAGATGAATAGCCCCTGGTGATTGATGCTGTTTTCTTTCATAGGGCAGGAATTTGATGTCAGAGCCAAATGTGTTATCAATGCCACGGGACCTTTTGCGAACGCGCCGCAGAAAATGGATGATCAGAAGAAGTCCGACATCTGTCAGCCCGGTGCCGGGGTTCACATCGTCATCCTGGGCTATTACAGGTAACTAACGGTCGGCCCCTACATCTCTGTCACTGTCCCCCTGTATCACCTGCTCCTTAGCGCTGTTGTCGCATCACTTCATTATCTAGTGCCAGTGGAGACTCTTGGCCACAACAAGCCTGGCAGCTCTCCGCTGTTTAATGGAACTGGAAACGGCTTAGGAATCTCCGGCTTAGCGCCGCGTTAGAAACTGTTATATTTCTTTTTAGGTAATTGGAAGTCTACCCAGACTTGCGAGCATATTCCCTCGCGGAATTCCGAGCGGTGATTGGATTGGTTCCCGCCCGGCCCAAAGCTGGGATTTCTGTCTTCTTGTTGATGCATGTTATTTGTGTTTGCGAGGGGTGAAGAGTATTCCCGTGACCCAGCCTTCCCCCTCAGCTGTTCCCGTGTTAAATTGAGTCGGTGCCATGCGCCTGTGTTTTTAAACAGGACCAGATCTGCACCCCGGCTTGAGGTTTGGGGAGCAGCGGCTGGAATTGAAACCAGCTGAATTAATCTCCTGGAAACAGCGCTGACAGGAGGCTGATTATGGGGAGTCCCTTCAAACCGGCTGGCCTGCGTCTGCCCTGCCCTCACCAGCAGACCAAAGGTTAATACAGTCTTAGTGTAAGTTGCCCTTGCTTTCTTCACACCGTCCTCCATACAACACGCATGTCGTCCGCGGTCTGACATGGGAGCGCCTTTATTAATCCCTATTATCTACCTCCTTATTGCTGATCATTGTTTACAAAACATTGTTTTAAAAATCTTCATTGTGTTTAGAGATTCTTGGGTCAAATCTAATATTTTAATGACATCATTAATAAATAATTCATGCAAGCCTTTTTCCCCCAAACAAACTGGTTTATTTACTATTATTTTAATGAATATTATTCATTTATATATGTATATATACAGCAGTTTCATTGAACTACTATGAGGCAGCCACACAAAGGAGGTAAATTAAGGAATATTCTCAGCGCAAAAAGAATTCCGCCCTCATCTGAAATGTAATTCATTGGATTTGTCAGACCGAAAATTTTATGATATGTCGAAGGGATATTGGTCACAATTTATCACCGACACTGGGACGGGAATTAAAATGGTTTTAATGAAAGCCTGTGGATCAGAATTCTACCTGTCACGTGATCTGTGAGGCAACAATTCAAGAAGGTTTTAGAAGGAACCATCAGTCACTTGTATGGAACTTGTTAAACACAGCATACTATAGATTCACTAAAAATGAATCAATATTCATGAGACTATGGTGACATTGTTTTAGAGTCGCCAGGTAAGACTGGCAGCTTGGTGGCCGAGTGGTTGACACACCCCACTTATACAGTACCTCTTATGTGCCATGAGCCATGAACATAGTTTTTTTGTGGATTTACATGAATGAATGAATGAATTCTAATTCATGTATATATATATATATATATATATGAATTATATATATATATATATATATATATATGTGTGTGTGTGTGTGTGTATGTGCCCATTTCACTTAATAATATTAGAAATATTTTTATGTTTCTTCTGGGGTGACATTTTTGTTTCCTCCTCATTTCTATAATTGACAGGCAATTCAACATATAGACCAACTATAGACCTGAACTGGATGAGAATGCAAAGCTGAAACGAAACCCAGCCATCTTGTTGTGTCCTCAATAAAAAAACAAAAAAAAGTTCTCACACTTGCCGAGCTCTTATATCAGCGCGTACTAGCCGCACAACAACATTCTCCCAAAGGGAAAGAAATGAGTCATCACTCTGCGCTGGCACTTGCAGCACTATAGGCTGGACATTTGAATCAGGCCTAATTCATAACAGCCATTTATGATAATAAATACACGTCTAACAATCTCCACCACCTCTAACTACAACAGCAGCAGCAGCACCATCACCCAACCCAACCCAACCCTGGCCGACTTACAAATAGCTGATAGAGCAAGCAGCTGACAGAAATAAATGAGCTAATCTGATGGCTGTGTAGGACTTCCACCCAGATATTAATTCATCAGGAGGCCACAGAGTGCAGACAGATACAAATTCCTGCTTTAATTATGTATGGGAGCTGTTCTGGAAAACCACCGACACCTTTACTAGCGGGACTGTTTCTCAGAGCAACTTTATGAAGCGCTTTGATTCTTTTTTTTTTCCTGGCCGCTTTGTTTTGCTTGAGAAGCGAGGCGCTGTTTTCCCTAAACACCCCAGACTAAATGGATTCTCCTCTTCCGCAGGAGACGCCTCATAATGAACAAGCGCAGAAAAGTAACCTTTGCCACATTAAATGATGTTGTTTTCGATTTGCCGTTTTTATGAGGCCTTCCTGGAGCCGGCGTGATGTATTCGGTTCCCACTCGGAGCCGTCGCCGACTGGAAGGCTTATCAAAACCCAAGGAGGCTTTATCGAATGAGTGACCGGTGGGTATCTAAACCCAATGCAGGGCTATTGATTTTCCAGAAGTGGTCTAATTGTTTCCACTGGACAAGGGCTTGTCCCGATGATTTGATTGATTAGCTTGATGGCGGTCTGCCCCCTCCTCCTCCTCCTCTTCCTCCTCCCCTGGACAGTTAATCGCCTTGTAATCCCAATACGCCGCTGTATTTCTAATCCATCATCATTATCATGGCTGTACTCTGCCCAAGATTAGTCCAGCAGGATTCCTTCCTCCTCCTTCCTCCCTTTTTTCTTTTGCATTCCTCGATATTAACTGCAGTCTCAATGATATCAGGAGGAAATGAAGAACATACAGCCGTTGCAAACCAGATGATCTGTTATCGGAGAGGGTTTTTCAGGTGTTCATGGGGTGGTTTTGATAAGTTTTAATTCCAGGTAGTTTGACGCGAGTTTTAAAGTGAGTGGGGAGATGGATAAACAGGGATGGGTTGCAGCACTGAAGTGTCACAGTTGCTCTCCAGTCTGAGCTTCAGACGACCGCGCGCCTCTGGGCTGTGTGACCACGGACGGCAGGGTGACATGTGGCGTATGTCTGGGCGAGACCCTGGTAAAAGTCTTGTGGACACAAAATGAGCAGAGAGAGCCTGAAGCCTGAGATGAAGGAAGGAGAGCAAGAAGGGGATTTAAGTGTGAAGTGATGGGGCGCGGAGCCGTGACTGGCGGAGTCCATGCGGGCTCCGTCCTTGCCTCTGGTTGTGCCTGGACCCGGGTCTTCACTCATTTGTCTAAGAAGGTGGAAGAGAGAGGGATAGTGGGTGTGAAGAAAGGCTCCGACCAGAGGGGTTTGTCACATTGTGTGAAGGTGACACCTCAGAAGACCTACTGCCCCCCCACAGTGGACAGCAAGTGTCTCCCTCAGTCCTCCCCTGAAGGAACAAGTCTGTCTTTGGTTTCTCACAGTGACACTAGAGTCTGTGCAGATCTCCACTCCTCTGTAGTCGCTCTGACTCTGTGCCGGACAGTCCAGTCTGTTTGAAGACTCTCTTTGTCTGCCTCCCAATGGATTCTCTATGTTTTTGTGGAGGAATCTTTCCACTGCACACAGCAGTTCCATTCCACTGCTATGAGTCAGCCACACAAAGGAGGCATCAGTGTGGCGGACAAATTAAGGAATGAGGAATATTCTCAGCGCAAAAAAACTTCCGCCCTGATCTGAAATGCAATTCATTGGATTTGTCAGACCAAGAATTTTATGATTTTATAAAGATTTTATGTCGAAGAGATATTGGTCATGATTTATCAACGACACTTGGATGAAGTATTTGAACTACATTTTCAGGAAATGTTGGTAACGCAGGCAACAATCCAAGAAGCTTTTTGAAGGAATCACTTGTATGGAACTTGACTTTGTTAAACACAACATTCTACAGATTCACTAAAAATAATTTGACACTCCCCACTTGTGGTGCCTCTTGTGTGCCATGAGCCATGAACATAATTCTGAAAGTTTTTTTTGTGAAATTAGCTCCAGTTAATTTATTATTCCCAACAAACCCTTTAATTCATGTTTCAGCTGACGGAAAGTTTCCATACGGCGCCTCTTTGTGCCCAGAGATTATGGTTTTCCTCAGCATAATCCTCATGCAGCATGTGTTGTAGCGGCCGGTAAACATTCAGCAGGAGCCAGAGTTTCCCCTCCTCACCCATAAAAATAATCAGTTGGACTATGGAGTCGGGTCCTCCAAGGTTAATACAGCTCCGGAGAATTGTTTATCATGCGCGACGTTCATTTTCAACAACTAGAAATGGCCGCTGTCTTCATCTGCATGTCTTCAGCCTTTATTGCCCACGTGAGACCCCCCCGACGCTCCTCAGCTACTCAGCTGCCATAAATGTTTAAAAAATGACCTTTGATAACGAGTTTGTCATTGTTTGATCCAGAAATATCAACCGGCCCATTACGGTGGCAGGTATTTTTTCAATCAATATACAATAGCGTATTAATATTTAATCCCTTTTATGTCGCCACGGTACAAAATGGATTGTTGGCGAGCAGCAGCTGGTGCTTGTTTATTTTCTGCGGTGAAATAGAGACACCTCGATATGTGGCCGACTGCAGTGATATGCATATAGACACATGGAGCGCATCTACGGGGCATTTAAGGGGTCATGGGTAGGAGATCTACACCCCGGCCACAACATTGAGGCTCTGCCTAGTGCTGCATTGCTTCCACATCTGTAGCCAAAACCATCGGAAGAAGGCCCAATCTGGATTGGTTTCTGTACCTGTACCAGGCAAAATAGATGTAAAGTCTAAAGCGGGGGTTCTTAACCTTTTTGATCTCGGGGCCCACATCTCCCAGAACAAATCTAAACAAACAAAAACCTTGTGGAATGACTTGAAACCATGTGATCATTGCAAAGATATTTGTCAGAGAAATGTCCAACTGGCAGTAGAACCAGGTGCAAGTCATCTTCATAAAATTTACTAAAGAAAAAAATAATATACTTGATGCTAAAAGTTGAGAAAATGGAAAAAAAAAAAAAAAAAAAAAATCCTAAAATAAAAATCATATTTTTTGTTTAAACTCCAAATAAGATATAAGTAAAGTGTAAATGAATCATTTTTTCTTTTCAAGAACTTCTCCTTAGTCGGTGACTATCACAGATTTGCAGCTGTCAAGTCAATTCAGTGACACACTACTGCCACCATACGTGGCTATTGTATTAAAACGGAGCGTCTTGCAGCCCTTGAGGCCCAAAGATGTAAAACAAACAAACTTTTAGCAGCCCAACCGTGGGCCCAGGCCCTATGGTTAAGAATCACTGGTCTAAAGTTTAGTGTACTTGGTGTGATGTGTCACACACCGCCCATCTACCACTGCTGCTGTTCTACCTCTGTCTTGCCAATCCCTCTGAAATGCACACAGCTGACCAACTTCATCTGAAGCTCAGATGTGTGTCCAGTCTCTTTGCTCGGTTTCATCGCGCACTGGATGGATTCGTGTCACGCGTTTTCACAGAAGTTTCAGACTTTTGTGACCGGTGTTCATCTATTATGTAATACAAATACATATAATTTTATAAACCCAATAGTTTTTTTAATGCCAGAATTTTAATGACAGCTAACAACATGTTAGCTTTACTAATAGTTAGCACCACTATTTACTATTATACTGCTTTTTTACTCTGCTCAAATTTTGCAAGTTCATTATTCGCTAATCTCTTTGTCTTTGCTTTGTTAAATCAACTTAACTTTGCAGATGTGACATAATTTCCTGTTGACCAGCCAGGTCACCGGCTTGTTTCGCTTTCCGTTGGAGATCAGCGCCAGGCTCATGAGGATCATGTTTGCTCCCCCTGGAAGAGAAGGTCAATGGCCCAGTCAGACGGACCCTGAACCGAGGCATCTGTGATGATAAAGCGGCTGACATCCTTCCCACTGTGGATAAACTGTAGATGTGTCATCCAAGAGCAGCCCGAGGTTTTTCATTGTCCAGGAGAAATGCTATTCTAGCTTGACCGCTCAAGTTGTTGCTCTGCTATGTATTCAGAATATCAATTTCTTCTCTTTCAATCCGCAGCCTGCAGCTTCTTAGCTCGACTCTCCTTAAGAGTGAGCTCTGTTTACTGCGATCAATGTTGCAGTCGATTTCATCCAGTCATTTTTGGTTGATTAGACAGCAGAAATTGCGGCTATTTTGTATTCCTTCACAAAAGAAATGTCAGTCGATGCTGGATTTCAAGTGCAGAGGTGATGATATTGGAGGGCAACCCCTCGAATTATGGACCCCTTTTTCTCTTCCACCATCTGATAGAAGTAGATGTCAGAGTGAGGATCGGAGCTCCACGTCTGTTTGTAAACTTTTCAGTCTAAGTTCTACCATTCTTCAGTAAGACTGCTTTCTCTGCTGAGAATTAGTGCAGCTTCTGTAAGAAGAGTTGCTGGTTCTCAGCCTGTTTTTATGAGACACCACAGTGGGAAGTTCACTTGCATCCTTGACCTGACTGTCATGCTTTGGTATAGGGAGCCAAAGTCACGGCCATCTACGTCCACATCGTACAACCAAAATTGCAAAAAAAAAAAATATGAATGGGTGTCAATGGAGAGATAATAGTTATTTTCTGATCTAGCTTGAAATATGCCACAGATCTGACATGATGAAATATACATTTTAATGTCAAGAGAGCACTGCTTTCAACCAGCAGCAAAAGTAGCTTCAGGTTTTGTGTGATGTGTAGCAGCATACTACAATGTTGTCACCGCCAAACACTGACAGAAGATGGGCAGAACATGCTGAATGGCAGACTGAAAAGTTCCCTGCACTCTTATTCTCACGTTTGATTCAGCCTGGGCTGAAGTCATGCAGCGTTAGCATTAGCTTAGCAGGTCGCTACACAACCTAGGAAAATACCTCGCCAGATGAGTTGGTCCTGGGAGCAACAGGTATTAGTGCTGTGCTGACACTTGGGCGCAAGACATTTTTACATTTAGTTTTCACCAGGAGAAAAAAAAGAGTCTGCTGTGATGTCAAATATGCGACTTTTCACTTGTAGATTTATAGTCCTAATAATGACGTGTTTTTTAAGTCACATCATTATTTATCATTTAAATTGAGCTGCAGAATATGTGCGACCCAGAACGTGCTCTAGAAAGTAACTTTTATCTCCCCATAAAAAGATTTTACGTGCCACGGACCGACTGTCAAAATGGTTTACTTCTAGCAATTAAGGGAAAAAATAATCCAGTTTTTCCTTACAAATCTCTCTTTTTCTTTAAAAAAAAAGAGTCAAAAAGAGATAAATCAATCCGATATCAACAACCTAAAGCGTCACCAATATTCAGTTGCAAAGAAACATGTTGAGTGTATCTGAGCCGCCTCCCATCTGAGTGCAGGCAGATATCTGTGGTGTGCTGCTGTGTACAGGTAAGAGTCCCAGAGATCCCGCCGTCATCCTGCAGCCTCCCTGTCCTCCTGACGATTCGCATTTATCACCAGGACACTCGACGCATGTTAGGCTTCCAATGAACTGTAGAATGACCCGCAAATGACAAGCCCGGAGACGTGCAAGCCCCTGCGACTTTGGCGTGAATGAGTTTTAACCCTTTGGTGGCAGGAAAGACGGGAAGAAAGCATAATCTATGATCCCAATGTTTCTGGAATGTTTAAAAAGGTCAATATGCTGATATTTTTGACAGCGCTTGACCTTTTGTGAAAAAAGTAACAAAACCATTGGAATTGAAATAACTTCTTTGTTTAGTTCTGGCACATAATGTATCACAGTCAAAGCATGCTGTCTCCCGCAGCATCTGCCCATGAGTGACCGGACTGTTAATCCGCTGTATTGATCTAATATCAAAAGGTGCTATTTAAATGCAGCGTAACTCTCCAGGTCCCACGATCTGTCAGTGAGCCTTTGTTTGGATTCTGCCTGAATAGGTAATGTCAGTTGCTGGGTCCAGATGGGGCAACATCTTGGGAGGGCAGGTCAGCTCTCTTGACCTTGACAAGAGTGTTTATACTGTACATGCTGTACTCCCTTATACAACAACAATCTTTTTAGGCTCTTAATATATGTTTATGCTATATATATATATATATATATATATATTTTTTTTTTAAGAAACTGAAACTTAACTGATTGAACAAAACAAAGGAAATATGACTGAGATTTTAAGCTAATATAGTTGTTTTACATTGGACAGAGTGATTGATATTATGGAATTAATCCAAGCGTGACTTTATTTCCCTTAACTTTCGGAGCATCTCAAAAGGTTGGCAGCATTTTCCTGTCTGGACGGGTCACCAGCCGGTCACTGTCGTCAGCATTAATGGGCTTCCTGGGAATCCTGCCGTTGCTAACGGTAACCAAAATCATAACAATGAGGGCAGTGAGCTCATTTGTTTTTCATCGTTCCTCAGTTTGTATTTATTACATTGTCTGGAACATAACAAGCATGACATGAAACACATAGTTTTCAGCATTATATTCCTCTCAGTATGTCCGTAGATATATTTTCCTTCTCCGTAGCTGGTTTTGGATGATAATACGCTGCAAAAATATATATTTTTTGAAAATGGAAAAAAAAACAAAAAAGAGTCGCAGTCATTGTATAAATAGCATGTTGTTTTCCATAATATTATCCCTCATGAATGCTGCTTAATAACTGGCATTATTTGACATTATTTTGTGTGAAGCAACTGAGGAACTCAAAACCCACTGGACAAACTCAGAGCCTGAAAGTGTGTTTGCTGTCACCCGACTCTTACTCTTTTTCTTTTTTTGTTTTAATCTTTGAAGACTCTTCCTGGCAACACTCCCGACACGCCGGCTGGAAACTTCACTTTCGGCTCCGGTATTCCCGCGCATGCATTCGATTGACCTTATATTAACCCAGATACATTTGATCTTTAAGAGCCATAAATTGGCTTTTGTCATTACCATAGGTTAATTACTGAGATTTGCTCGGTGGCGTGCTACACTGAGATTGCAATAATAAGCAGCACACAAAAGCCATTTACACTGGCTGCATGAGCACTAAATAGCTATTGTTTTGATCTTGCTATTCCTGTTGGGAGTTTTTGTTTTGCTTTCGTCTATTATTAGACCTCTACCTTGCAGGTCTTTTGATTCTTCAAGATTCTGCTGAGTTTGGGTTTGAAACCTTGCCCTTCCTGTCATTCTCTGCACAATACTTGGGCTGAGGTACTGCCCAGATGTGGCTCCGATTGCTGCACGGTTACCAGTCGGCGGTGAGAAAATGTATTCTTAGATGTTTACGTATCCATAGTGAAGAGCAAGTACTGGAGGGACTTTCAAATATTAAGTTGCTCTGGATTGAATTGGTAAATATGTCCCCGAAAATCCTTGTTTGCCAGGGAAAGACATTGTTACTAAGTGTGATAATATGCAACAACTTTTATTCAGTGTAAACTCCTTAGCCACAACTATTTCCTGGGTCTGCCCTGGGCCTCCTCCTAGTCGAACGTGTCCTGAACACCACATTCAGGAGGCGTCCCAGATGTTCCTACTAACCCGTGTGCAGACGTGCCGCAGACATGTGAGCAGCACAGTCTGCAGAGAAGCCCGTCCAAAACACGTGTGATATTTCAAGAGAGCATTTATTTTCATAAAACATAACCATACAGGAACTTTTGGAACTGAAATTCAAGCTGCTTACAAAGCAGGTGACCACAGAGCTGCTGAAAACACTCGAAACCAACGTCCCTTATCCGTCGATTTGTTTATGCTCACAGCGCCTCTACAGTCCTGGCATATGTACTACATCATTTCAAATCATTTCCAGTGTATCCAAAAGCACTTTTGTGAAACCAGCCCGGAAAATGTCCAGGTTGGCAAATGTGTGGATCCGTGTGGATGTAGCTAGGGTGAAGGTCCGAACCTGGGTGCCAGGTCTTGTTAGGTGGAAGGTGTCTGGATGTCGAAAACATCCATTGTCTGGGTAAAAAAAAACCAAACACCATTCTCTCCTCCTGGGTCATCCTGCTACCACATATCACATTATGAGTTAATATATAAAGAGTTATGTCGCCAAACTTAACAATAAATGAGCAAAGAACATAGGTGGGTGGTTTCTCTCTCTCTGTCTTATGAGAAACGTCTCACATTTCTTTTCATTATTAGAATCCTATGTCTCTCAGACTGATCCGAAAAACAAAAGTGCAGACAGGAATTGAACATCGATTCATATCCTGTCTTTCCAGTGGGGACTGTTGCCATAGCACCTGCGAAAGTTGCAGTAATTAATACAGAATATATTTGGCTCATCCAAGTTAATAATTGTATTTTTGTGTGTTTCTGTCTCTCTAGTTCCAGTTAGGCGGGTTCCTTGGGTGTTTAGAATGTTTTGCTGTGCGTCGTGTTTTAAATAAAAGGAGGGCATCGCGCCACTTTTAACGGAACATTGACTGCCTCCATCCTGCTGTTGGAATGGAGCTTTGGGTTTTGGGGGTGGTGTGGGTGTTTCTGTCAACAACACATTCTAGCTTCTGCAAACACAGAACAGATATATTCATAAGGATTTTCATTACATCTGATATAAAAAGCTTGTTTTACTGCTGATGAAAAGTGATGGGGGAGACGTTCACTCCTCTCATGGAGTTGCCATAATGAAGACTCCAATCTCTGCAGGACATCGCAGGCTGCTTCTGCGGCATGTGATGGTACTGTGCTGGGATGTGCACCTGATGGAGTGGCTTTTGGAGGGACCGTGAGCCAAACATCAGTCGTCTTTTAATGAAATGCTCTTTTGTTCATCACCTGTGGGGTCAATATTCTGTGAGGACAAACGCACATAAATAATCCACTGAAGACCATAGAAAAGAGTCTGGCTCTACAATGAAAGGCAACAGTCTGACTGTGACTTAAATATAGGGATGAAAGGCAGAGATCATAAACTGCCTGATGATTTCTTCATTATAAATCCATTTATTCAGTGGGAAGTTAACTTTTTCATTATTATTGAACACAATAATTTGTTTTTTTCACTTTGTTAGAGCAGAAACTTCCAACACTGTTCTTCCCTTAATTTATTTATTCACCCATAATACATTCCAAAATAAATTACATTATCATATTTCTATCTTTTTAAGAGCAAAAAGGCGTCAAATTAATGATGGAAATCATAATTTTGTTTAGACATGACACTCTTCCCCCACTCACCTCCTCCCCTCCTCCCTCCCTCCTGTGACAGTGGCAGTCGTCCGCCGCTCGCTGACAATGATGAATGCAGAACATGAAACACATTAATGCGGCGGATTCTGGTCAATGTCAGCTCTTTCTTCACTGTGTCAAGTTAAACAAACAAGATCAAGCAAAAGCGAAATGGTAATTGACCCTCCGGATATACGACCCTCAGTGTTGAAGCAGGAGGTGGCAGGTGTCGTGATTTTTCAAAAAGAAAATTTGGAGATGAAGCGGTCTCTTTTCAACTCCAGATATCCCTTAATGTATATGAGTCAGGTGGTGTTTGACACAATGAAATGTCTTGTTTACAGATGTGGCCATTTGATAAGTTGGACACATCATTTTCTTTACTCTTTTTGAGTTTTGTGTGTAGAAACAAAACACAAAAATGTCTCAATTCGTCATAAATCCGATTTAGAAGGACAGATCTGAGGCATTGGCCATTGTTCTCCTTTCTCCATGGACCACAGATTTTTTTGGCTCAATAACTGCGTAATTCTCTCGCTTGCTGAATTAATTCATTTTTTTTATGAATAAAGATTTTACTTAAATATTTTCCTAAAAATTAATAGTGATGTAACGTATGCAGTCATAAAATAAAGTCATAGATCTAAGTAGCTCAAGTGAGGATGCCACTTACTTTGGCACCTGAAGAAGAGCCATTCACAGTTTTACTCAACTTACTTTATACTATACTTTTTATTAGGGATTAGGGCCAGTGAAGAAAAATATCAAAAAAAAAATTGGCAGTGAGACTTTCATCTCAGAATTCTGACTTTAAAGTCAGAAGTCAGAATTCTAGTCAGAAGCCTTTGTTCTCAGAATTCTGACTAAGTCAGACTTTAAAGTTCTCACTTTAAAGTGAGAATTCTGAGATTAAAGCCAGAATTCTCACTTCAAAGTCACACTTTAAAGTCAGAATTCTGCCATTTTTTTTTTCTTCACTGGCCCTAATCCTCTTCCGCGTACTTTGTGCATACAATGCACAGAGAACATGAGAACACTACACTTCCAGTAGATGGCCTCAGTCGTAAATGTGTTAAAATTTTCCACCATTTTTTATTGTGTCGTATCCACACGTATTTTACATGTCAGTCAGCTAGCAGCCTTTTTATCCTCTCTTTAAGCACAACAAACTTGTGTGCGTCAGTTTCTGCCCTTCTTCAACCCCCAAAGGCACCAACCGTTCGCTGCATCACCGTGCTAAACAAGATACAGTCCCAATTAAACGTGTTTAAATACCCCGCAGAAGGTGCGTGTGATGGATTCCCGGAATTGTAATTGTGTTATTAAGATGAGTGGTGTGTTGTATTTGATGCTGACTTTTAATTTCTGTATCTGTCCGAGCAGTTGGTGTTTTTACGACTATTAATTTATTACCTGGCTTTTGTCTGCGTGGCCACTCGCATTTACAGAGTAATAAGGGAATGTATTTAATACTCCCCGCTTCCAGCGGCGGCGGGAAGTGCGCGCATGAATCAAGGGGCCTGATTAAACCGCTCTGTCCCCGGCTGTTAAGCGTGCTTAATTTCATACCATCTATAAATAAAGCAATTATTTAGTTATGCGCTCTGTCCAAGTTAAAGCCCTGTGTGTTTGGTTCTGCCGCGACCATTGTAAATGACGGCTGTTTCAAAGACGGAGTCCGCCTCCAATGAATCCTCCTCTGGTGTGGACCAGAGCTGCTTTTATTAAGAAACCAGTGCGGTTATTGTTCCAACAAAGCCCAAACTGTTGGGAGAGTGTCTCTGTGAACGCGCCGCGAGACGCTTGGTCCTAAAAAGCAGGGAGTTCTAACGCACATCTTTGTTGGGCGTAATCTACAGATTGTTGTGCCTGGCCATGTGGGCATTACGCAATGTAAACACTTCAAAAGAACACAAGCAGAGAAATTCTCAAGACTGAGTGTGTGGGAGGGCTTATCTGAGAGTCTGCTGCCAGTTTTAACACTTGAGGATGCTTCATGTTGAGGAGATTCAGGCCCCGTTTTTCTAATCTTCATTGTCTCACGCTCGCAGTCGTCCAGAGTCTTGTTTTGACTCCGAGCAAAGCGATGACAAATTCCGTAAGCTGATCAGCAAACAGCCTTTTGGAAACGACGGACTGGTTCCAGTCAACAGTGCTTCTGCGTGACACCCCAGACATGTTAAGGTGGAAACTCGAACTGGACATTTATTCAGATAAGAAGACTTTAATGTGGTGGCGTTTTTAACGTAGAAATACATTTGCATTTAGATGAATGAAACCAGGATTTGAAAATGAATTTTAAATGAACATTAAAGATGCAGCATTGTATTATGATAAGATTCTTTTTGCTTCTTTCAGTTTAAGCATTTTGGCATCCTTGATAATAGATGTTTCGAGCTTATGGTGCATTCCAGTGGTGTTCGTCACCATTCTCACCATCCCAAGTAACCTAAACAGGAAGTAGATGTTTTGAATCAATGAAATACGTCAAAAGAAACGTATTCTGCAAACTTGTGTTTCCTCTCCATTTGTGCGTTTTAGATGCAAACTGAAGGTATGTATTTATTAAGAAGTTGCTTCTATCCAGACAAGGCCTGCGTGACAATAGCTTTGGTCACTGTCTCCTTTTCTGACATCAATAAGTAGAACTCGCTTGAACTCAGCTGTGGCGTCATTCCCAGCTCCAACTTCCCTCTTCCGAGGTAACTGGAACGCAGCATTGCTCCCTTTACGTAGAAAAACATGCCAGTCCTTTTCAAATGATGTTACTGTCAAGGAAAACATACGTTCATGCGTTCTAGACGTTGGTATCGGTGTTCACCAATACATCCACCAGGGGGAGCAGCCCAGAGTTAAAAAGTTTATAACTACAACAAAGTCCAAAACAAACATGGCGTCTGTGGAAGTATTGACCTCTTGCACAACAGAGGATAACGGAGGCAGCGTGGCAGTGAGGCTGTTAAATATATATCGCAACTGGAGGACGGAGAATTTCCACCTTTGTTATGTTGTCTACATCACCCATTAGAGCTATGTATCAGGTAGTAACAGCAACACTGGTCCTATGGTTTCTGGTGCAACTGCTCCGTTTGGTCCGTATCCGTAAGCTTTGTGGAAATGTGCGGAAATACGGCAGAAATGAACGCCGAGCATGGACAGAAGGCTCCGTCCGTACACGTACAGAATGTTGATCATAAATGAGCCTTTACTGCGAGCAAAGATGCAGACGCAGTTGTGACCAAGTCTTTCAATGTATGTCACACTCGAATTTCAAGGGAAATGTGAACTCTTTCTAGCCCTGGACTGGATCCTTCTGGCTTTTGGTTTGTCTAAAGATGGCTATAGAGCAGGAATAGAAGGGCAGAAGTGGTTTATTTGTGTAGCTAGCAGTGAGTTCTGTCACATTCCATCATCTTCCTGATTTATTTTGTTTGGTCACTACCTGTATTCCAGCGTATCCTTTTTGGGTTTTGACTGAGAACCAGTGCACACAGCTGCAGGTACATTACGATCTGAAGTACAGTTTGACTTGAAGTGTGCTTTTGTTTTTTGGGTATGTCGTTCTTACCCCCACACCTTTTTCTTTGTGTGTATAGAAAGCATTCAGTGTGACTGTGCTACAAATGACGCCAGACTGTTTTCCACACCTAGGGCCAATAAACGATACAAGTTCTGTCATAGTAAATGCAGACCATCCAATAGAGGGTGAACATTTAGGAGCTCTTGACTTTAAAGCTGAGGAGAGCCCTATGGTAGATATTGGAGAGAAGACTGGCAACTTTTGTTTTGACAGTGAGGTTTAGCAGAAATGCTTATGTTGCATGTGCAATGTGGAATTGTCCCGGAGAGATCCAAGAGTAAAATGGCTCCTGAAGGAAGAGATTGGTCCCGGAAAAACCTTCTCCCTCGATGGGCCGAGAAGGAATGAAACCTACTGAACAGTTTTGTTGTCTGGTTCCATCCCCACAAAAGGTATGTCCAGGACGTACACTGTGCACTGGTGTTTTGTACAACCGCACACGCTCACTGGACGACCCACGTGTACTGTCATTAGGAAATAATGGGCAGCCTTCATGGTTGGGAGAGTTCTACTTAACATTTCCCTGCAAGCAAATGGGCTGGAGTCCAAACCAACCTGGACAGAGGCCAGTGGGATCCCAGTATGAAAGTTGAAAATGAGACTCCCGCGCACAGACACACTCAGGTGTAATGGCCGTGGTGTCTCTATTAAGGCGGCTGTCTCCGTGAAGGTGGTCGTTTCGTGGCGCTGCTCATTCAGCCTAGTCGATGGCTGAAGCTGCAGCGAACCATTAAATAAAAAGCAGGCCTGAGATGAGGTGCTTCTGATTGGGGTTAATTGGATGTAATTGAAATTTACACTGTACAGTGGACGACTCATTAAGAACAGATTTAAAAATGATGTTGCCTGAGCTCAGGTCATTTAACCGCTTTAGACTGAAAAGTGGACTCTGGAAAAATAGTTTGCATCGCTGGAAAGGCAGCGCCTGACGTCACATCGATGTGTCGCGGAGAGTGTGGTGGAAAACTGCTGAGACGGCGCCTGGTCTTCCTCAGGTCTCACGCAGTCAAGGACGGGACTCCAAAAAGTGATGCCGCGGCACTCGCCCCTTGCGCTCCTTACCTCTTCAGGACAGCCTTGTTTTGGTGGTCTCATACCGCATCCAAGGAACTTTAAGTGGCATTTTTCTGTCCGTCTTTTCTGTAGCCTGATGTCCAGGAAGCACTATGGCAACCAGTGATGGAGACTATGTGAGGGAGAAGCCTTGTGAAAACCTGGCAGTCTCATTAACCAGTCCAGTGTCAGCACCTGTCATTGCTCTTTGTGCATGATGCATTCTGTCTTCCATCAGCCGACAATTGTCATAGCAGGTCTGGGGCCTCGACACAATGGTGGAAAGTCTTGATCCAGTTCTTTCCCGAACATTGCTGAAGGTGTCTTTAGGTCTTGTTCTCAAGTGAGGGAAGAATGGAGTGTGACTCTGCCAGAGTGAGTTGTCATTCTTGAGAAACTCCAGTTTAGGTGAATCAGGCCTTAGCCAGGTTTGAGCACTCGCACCTTCCCGCCACCTCTCAAGTCGCATTCAAAAAGTAGGTCAGTCTGCTGTTGGCAGGTAAGTGGAAAGACATCATGGCGGATCACAGAGGAAGAATTGTATCCCACTTTCTACTGTGAAGTCTGTGTGTGCGTGTATGTGAACTCGTATAGCTATACTTGTGGGGACCAATTCTTGGACACACCTCCTTGTGGGGATCCTATGCCGGTCCCCATGAGGTTAAGCCTTAATTTCAGGATTGAAACATAACTTAAATTCTATTATAATGGGTCATTATAATGGAATATAAGTTGGCTTTAGGTCCTGGTTAAGGTTAGCCATGTGTTTATGTGTAGGTTTAGGGCAGTGTTTCTCAATTATTTTCTATTGCGCCCCCCCATCCAAGGAAGAAGTAAACATTTCGCGCCCCCCCCCAACTCTCCGCCCCTGCAAATGGTATCATTTGTCTGTAAAAAGCACACATCTGCATAGCATTGTATCCTTCTTAAGTTTAAAGAAAAGAAAAGAAGAAAGCAACTTACATCAACTGCCAATAATTGAAAGAAAAAACAGATGTTTTTAAGTAAAGTGGATGTGTTCCTCGATGTCACATGTGCCCCCCGGCACCACTCCGCAACTCCCCACCCCAAAACATGTCCCCTCAAAACATAAACACATGACGATGAACAAATTTATTAACTAAACAAATTTAGGCACTCCAACTACTTGGTATCAGAAGTAGGATTATATGTTACGGTTAGGTTTTTTCTATTGACAGTTGGAGCAACTCAGTTTTCCATTTTCTATGAATCAGTAACAGCAGTATTTGATGACATTTGCCAGTCAAGATGTGGCTGAGGTTATGTGACTGACGTCGTGTGTCTTCGTTCAGAATAACTGAAGATGGACCATTGTTTCATGACACTTTCAAGATTTGTGAAAAATTGACAAACTTACAAGTGATTTCCTGAAAATGACATAGCAATTATGCTATGATGCTAATAAAATATGACATTATATCAACTGACCTGAAGTCAGCTGATATTATGCCTGTATCCTGAAAACCTTTGAGATTTCTTGCGTGTTATGCAGATTGCTGACCTGTGCTCAGTTTCATCAACATCAGTTTGCTGTTTTCCTAGAATTCCTCGTGAAGTCCAACGTTGCGGAAGACTGTCCCGAGCAGCCCGTGGACGTGAAGTGCCATGAGATGAGCTCAGTCGGACGGATTTCAGCTCTAATCCGTTTGATGTAAGTGAATTTAAGTTCTAATTCGTGGGCCTCTCCACTGTACAACAAGCTGGAATCTGCAACATCCGGCCCATGAATTCAAGAGGAGAGCGAGAGAGGGAGAGAGAGAGAGAGGGTGAGGATGGAAGAATGTGGTGTTTAACTGGAAGGCGGCGGGTTTTATCAGTCACTGGCACCATTTAGCTGACAAAAACGAGCAGGCCAGCTCTGGGAATAGGGCCTAGGCACCGGGTGCTCACCAAATCCTCCCAAGAAGAATATCAGCGCTCCTCACATGCTGCTGCCTGACATCCACTGCTGTAGCTGAGAACTATCTCCATTGTCCAGTTTGATAGCCGGAATCAAACTGATTTACTGCAAATCCATCTGAGCTTTGATAAATCTATTACACTTTCATTTGGCTGATTTCATTAACGGGAATAAAACCAGCCATGCTTCCTGCATAACTGCCTTTTAATGGCTTGGCCCTGTCACCTGCCTCAGCATTAATCCCTCTGACTTATTGCAGCGCAGAGGGAATGAGTAATGGCTATTTGAATGTGATCAGCACAGTACAATGCAATTAAGGAAGCAGTACTGTTCGCTGCCTTTAATCCTGAACTAATTTGAATTGCAGTTTGATAGCACTGTGAATCCTGCATAATTATGTAGGGTGCATATTAAACTCTGTGACAAACTGGAGAGGCCTTTAACTAGCCCTGCCATGAGGAGAGCGGCCAGGAGAACGCCAGCGCGGTGGCCAGCCGCCGCGCGCCGGAGCTCTCAATTACCGCCGTGGTGGGTGACAGGTGAGACCGCTGGGGGAGAAGATGGGTGACACTGACGTCTTCCTTTTGTTCGCTCGCTCTCTGCCTCACGCAGCCATACACAAACCGAATCTCACCCCCACCCCCCCGGAGTTCAGAGTGGGAGTTTTAGAGATCAAGGGAACTCCAATTCAAGTCTACGTTATTGTTTAAGTAAAAAAAAAGTGTGGTGTTTATGTATTTTCAGACTCTAAAATATGTGAAAAATGTTGATTAAATATAGTAGTTATGTCCTCTCATGCACACATAAATAAAAGTCATAATGATGATTTATTTGTTTTGATAATATTTTTTATACATATATGAATTCTAGAAAATGAAATAGGACGTCTAACAAGGCTGAACCTGCAAGGAATTGCTAATCAAAATATGTATGAAAAATTATTTTTTTAAAAATTAGATAAAAAAAGGTGTGTCGGAACAACAATGCCATTTTACTGAGAAATGCTGGCTCTTTATATTGACATAAAGATTATCTAATATACATTTTTTTTTATCAGTATTGAATTACTGATATAGAACAGTAATTCAATGTGTTACTTGGTTTCACTTAAACAACCTGTGACCTAAACAGTGACTCTCGTGGCTTTCTCCGAATATTACAATTATTTTCTCAGTTTGATTTTAAAGTGATTGTTTGCTTTTGGTCGGTAGAAGAGAAAGAGAAGCGGGGAGACAGGGAAAGGTTTGCACCTGCACCTGAAGAAGAGCTATGTCATTCATGCAGTTTCATTGTACTTAGACTCGCATGACAAGTGTGTTTCTGACAAGATCAACCAGATCCAGACCTTTTTTTTTTAGAACCCAGCCATTGTATAATTCGCCAAAACGTGAATAAATGTACCACTGGACTACTCAAAAGAGGACGGTACAAAGTTCGTTCTTTTAATTTCATACTTTGTGTTAGTGTCGAAATATGCAAACCACAGTAACAATAACAGTTTGTCTGCTCACCAAATGTCACCTGTATGAATGAACTGCTGTCGAAACAGTGCTACTTCCAGACACAAACAACAACAAAATTGTCTCCAATGCACCAGCTACAAAGCCACTACACTAAAACTGACATTTATGTGCTTAAAACTGCACAAATAAAGTAACCAGAAGTTACATTTTAAACCACAATATTGACCGTTGAAGTGATGAATTACGAAATCTGTGAAAGTCAGTCAAGCAAAAGTTTGTCGAGCTTGTGTTTGCTGCCACCCAAATGTAACAGTGAGTATCCCGACTTGTAAATATGCGACTGGGTGTAAAGATATTCCATTGTGCTTCACAGCAGATCGAGGCAGATAGCGAGACGAGTGGGTGCGAGGATGGATGGAGCGAGCAGAGGATGCTGAGATGGAGGGGAGAAGTGGAAGGGAGAGCGAGACAGAGAGGGGGCTGCTGGCTAAATTAAGCCATTGTGACTCAAAATCCTCCTTTAATAAGGTTCATGCTGTCTACAACTTCATCATTTTCTCCTGAATGATAATTACTTTATTCAATCATGTTCAAGGTTTTAGCGAGAGCTAGCATTGATTGATTAACTTCAATTACCGCGCTCGCATTTGCATAGATAAAAACTGCTTTTCAATTTGTGAGTGGCACGCGGGTGGAAACCCTGCCTGGATATTTGCATCTCAATGTGAACGGTGAAGGATAAAGGTGGGAGCGCGGGGTCTGATCACTGCTAAGCCCTTTCTGCTCGGCTGCGCCGGCATCTATTTTCCCATAAACACCCTTTGTTATGATGTTGGTGGGCTCCCTCCACGCAGAGAGAGCCAGCGGTGAGCTCTGTTTGCCGGCCGGCTTGACAGCTCTGCCGGGGGATTAAGGCCACGTCGCGCCGCAACTCAGTGGTGAGCTTAGGTGAGCTCCGGCGGCGGTGGCGCAGACAACTGTTGGGGGGGTGACACATGAGATATCTAAAGGCTGACTGGACTAATGAAGATGCACATGTGTACAGAGCAGGAGGCAGCGGCCGATAATTACAATTATCACACGCCCGTATCAATCATCATTAGCTGCTCTGAAAAACATATACCCTCCTGCACTCTCATTCTTAAGAGTTTTGTCTCTTAAACTTTGAAATAGATCTTCCTTCTTGGCCATGAAGTGTTAATAGAGCGGCCGCCTGTAATAGCAGACGTGTGAAAAAAAAACCCTGGATCTCTGATAAAAAAAAAAGTGGTTTAACAACGTATGGAATCTTCTATTTCCTGCGGCAGGTACTGTACAAGTATCAAGTGAGCACAGCTGTGGCACTTCGGCGCCAGTATTGGGATTACTGTCACCTTTGTCTGCATATTTTGTCTTTGATTAATGTCACCCAAATGGTGTGTCGTCAGATTGAGAGCCCGCCTCATTAGCATGATTTTTTTGTACATGGTGAAAATTTGGGGCTAAATTAGGCAGTGGCAGTGGCGTGGCAGTGATTTTACTTGAGAAAAAACAGAAAAAAAAAGCGGGGAGTTACACCTGTGAGATATGCTAATCTGTCCCGCAGCCGTATTTACTTTCATAGACATTAGCATTAGGGAGCTAATAATCAGGGCGCTCACTTGAACCCCCCTGTTTGTGGGCTAAAGAGGCGAAAGCGTCACCTTGGATGTATTTAGTGGCAGTAAACCATCCGTCGGTGTCTTTTTAAACACGCCACGGCACCGTCTCCGGCTGCCTCGGAGGGGAATTCCCAGATGGTGGGCCGTGATTAGGCGGCTCACGACGCTGTTCAGCGGCGAGCATCTGGAAACACAGGTTGAAATGAACACCCTCATTTTCTCGAAATGAGTGTCATTCAATTAATCTCATTATTAGCCATGCAAAAGCCGAGCGGCTAATAGATTCTTCATTCACTGGTCGTGATCCTCCTGCGCGTGGCGAGCGCTTACGTTTGCTGAACCAGCTGTTTAGCGGGGAGTCACAACCGCCTCCAGCTTCAACTTCTGAGGTGTGATTTTAGTGTTTTTGTCTTGAACAAACTTTGTCTTGATTGGAATTATTGTTGTTGTCGTGAGAGTCCGATTCTTCGACGAGTCCCGCTGTTTTTTGTTTCTGTAATCAGAGACTGATTTTAATGCGGAAAGCTGGAGAAGTGAAATGGAATGTTTGTCTTCAGCTTGCAAGAAGAAAGTGCTTTTGATACTTTTGTTTTACACGACAAAACTTGACTCCACTTGGTGTAGTCAGAGCATTTTTACTATGCAGTTAATCTACTCTAGTTCGGCTCAGTAAACATTTTGTTGTTTAATATACAAGTAACATCCGACTTACGACCGGGATCTGTTCCGACCAACCAGTCGTAAGTCAGATTGGAAGTAAGTGGAATGCCATTCAAAATGGCCGACGCGAGGGTTATAGGTGCTACTGTAGTGGTAGATCTCTGTGTGAGAGTGAGATGCTGGGATACTGTGCTGCCGTAACTGTCGTACGTGATGCCGGGCCGCTACATGCTGCAGTGCCAGACATTAAATAAAAAAAAAAAAATCATCATCTGCTGGCCGTGGTCAAAAGTACGGGTGGCCGTAAGTGGAGCAGGTCGTGAGTCAGATGTTACTTGTATACAAAAGGAGCCCAGCTGAAATTTGCAAATGGCCGATGATCAAACGCTATAACTGGAGGACGGAACTGGACAGGCTTGACATTATGAGCCTAAAGTCTGAGCGTACCAGTTGTTTCAGATGGCACACATCATCGTGCAGTTTTTAAATGTAAATTCATATCTGAAACGGTTTCGGCGTTTCGTTCCAAACCGACCCCCAAAAGTGAAAATCTGCCGTTCGGAATGCATCATAAACCTGTAGCATATTCTGAAAACTTTCCGAGTAAACATTTTGTGAGTATAAAGCTCTTATAATCTTATTTTAAAATTATGCGCATCAACACGAGGCAGGTGTAAATAATCTTACACATATTTTAACCAAGAAAAACAACAGTAAGTAGTTTAAGCAAGTGCTTCTCCTACAGTAGTTACTTTACTCCTTGTACTATGCTTTTATTTATTTATTTCTATTTAATTTTAGGCTGGAAAATGCTGATATATGTGTTACTAAATTCAAGAAATTGAGGAACCATTTGAATGTCACGTTTGTGATTCACCATAGTCACACTACAGATATGTTGAAGAAGCATGTTCCACCCCGTCTTTGTGAAACAAAATCATTCCTTTCAGTGTGAGTAAGACGATGAAATGGATGAGTGATGCAAATAAATAATTTCTTGGCAGCCCTCAGGAGTGTGAAATCTGAAATAGCACCGTCCCAGCTCAAGCTAGCTGGACCTCACCAGGCCTCCTGCGGTTATTTCTGCTACATTTGTTCCCAACAAAAATCCGTTGATCTTCTCGATTTTAAATTCGTTCTTCTCCTGTCACTTTCCACTATCTGACATAATGGCCATCTCCTTTCACATTCACAGTGATTTAAGACTAAATTGGCCTGCGCTGCGCCTGTCTCCATGCCACCCTTCTCACCCCCACCCCACCTTGGGTGGCCCCCCCGCGAACCCCCCTTTGTGGGCAGGAAGGAACCTCTTTCCAAGCTGGAGAGTCTCCTGCTGGGACTGCTGCGCCGCTGGCGAGGGAGGGAAGACGGAGAAGGAAGAGAGGTGGGGGGGGGCGGTCATGGACCTGGAGAGCATTGTCAACAGCAGACACCTCCCCCGTCCCCTCATTCTTCTATATGCTGCCCTTTAGTACCCTCCCCCATGTACAGACGCAGTCGTGTGTGCGTGCAAGTGTGTGCACTTGTCATATGTCTCCATTTGAGTGTCACCGCCGGACACATTTTTCAAAAAGACCGAGGAAGTGAGACGCAGTGATGTCACTCAAGTTAATTCTGAAAAACAGCGCTGCATTGATCTAGTTGGTGAAAAATAATTATACATATTAACAAAAAAAACATCCAAATAAAGTCCTCAGCCTTTTTTGTGCCCAGAATTTCAACATTACATGAACAGATGGACCAGAGTTTTCTCAGCCTCCCTCAAACGTTCATGTTAAAAACTGGTTCATTTTCTAAAGAGGTCAATATGATGGCGGAAAACAACTTTTATTTTCAGCATTGTTACTGCTTGGTTTGTGGCTATGGCTCATATTGTGTTGCAAAACACATTCAAACGCTTCATTTGAGCAGGGTGCATTTTTGTCTGACATCATGCCCAACTAACCCTTTTGGCTGTATTTTTGGCTCAAAATCCCTTATTTTATCTGCGACATGACTGTGATGCGCCTCCATTTTTCACTTTCTTAGTGGTACTGAACATGTCAGCATGTCAACGTATTGCATTCTCAGTGCAGAGTATCATGAGAGAACTGTAGCAAGACAACTGCGTTTAGTGCGTATCGTCTTCATGAGTGATCGTACATGTAGATATTCCTCTGAATGTTGCAGAAGAAGGGCTCCGACTGGATGCAAAAAAGCAGGCATTTTCAGGTCCAAAGCCAAATATTAGTTTTTCACATTCCAGATTTTCACATAGGGCTGTACGTTGTTTTTAGCCTAATGGAATACATCATGATCACAGATAGCAAAATCAACATAAGAATTGAGAATGAAAGGAAATCCCGTTTTTCATTCAATTTTTGAGATAACAGCTGAAATGAATTCATTTATATGAAGTGCCACCCATTGATTTTAGATGAAAAAGTCATTCTATTATCCAGACACTGCTTCATGATCCTCCCGCCGCTCGTCTCTGGTCCATAAACAGGCGTCCGTCAGTTGCTCTTGAGCCTGTAATGCAAACACCCAGCAACTTTATACACAAGGCGGACATAGCAATTTCATACTGGCAGCGGATGGAACAGGCACGTTAAACAAAGCAAACAGCTGCATTGAATTTTGATGGCGGGAAGCTAAGCCTTGGACTGGCGCTGTGGAGAGTTTCGCTTGAAATATATTCATGCTGGAAAGAGAGAGTATTGTGTTATCAAGAGGCTCTGTTTACCTAGAGAATCTACATATGGCTATCTAATATCTTTGTGCCATTGAGCAGGTTGGAAGCAGGAGTCCCAGGAGTTTCGCTGCGCGGATTATGCACGGCGGGGGTTGAACTATTGCCCCCGTGTGATTGAAAGACCTCCACCAGCTTAGGCCCTGTTTATTGTACATTTGCATGGCTCAGTTGTGCCACACTGCTGGGAAAGCATCGCCAGCCAGCCACTTCATATCGCCAGCGCTGTAATTTGGTTGGGTCCGGATGGCTCCGTGCCTCGGAGGGAGGCTTATAGGCAATCATTTAGTCCCATTGACCAGGATATGCTGTGATCAATATCTCACTCTGGGCCCCGCATGGATGGAGAAGACAAATGTTTGTGTGTTTGTGTCCAGTGTTGACACGGCGATTCAGAGCGAGGTACCAAAACGTGTCCTTAATTTCGTGTAATGAGGGATAAGCTGCTCTTCCCCCGCCACGGAAGAAACCAAACTCACACGTCACTCACAGTAGTTTCCGACCACTGAAGATCACAACCATTAGCAAGGATAATTGCATTTGCAGCCCTGGTGTGGTCAACTGCGCCACTTGGCTAATTTATCCTGGTGAGAGCTTGACCTTAAGAAATGTAATTACACACACCTGACTTACACTACAGATCTCTTTACTGGTGTAATTACCACCAAACAATTAACTCCCCGGAACTAGCAATGCGTCCCAAACATCCCATTGGTCTGGAAATGTAGTGCACAATGAACACTGAAGGCTCAAGTCCCGCAGCACAGCAGCTGACTGGTCCTCATGAGGAGAGGGTTGCTGGTTTCATACTAGCTTGAGGCAACCTTTTCTTGGATGCATCCTCTCCTCTACCTTGTAACTTTCTTCTCCTGATACTACACCGACTAGGCGGGCTAACTAGGAAGTGGGCTCTGCCTGTGGCCCTTTGTAGCTGGGATTGGTCCCAGCAAGTGCACGCAGAAAATACATGAGAGATAAAGTCATGTTTCGTTTCTCTTGTGCTTTTGTTTTGTTATTTCCTGTGTCGTTTCCTGTTCCATCTCTCCCTTCAGCTTCACAGCAGCGCAGCTGGATCCCATTCCGCTGATTAGACTCTGATTTCTACACCTGGGTTCCAGTCTTCGCTGCCAGACGTTTGTTCCACGTCCTCACAGTAAACTCTGTCTCGA
Organism: Synchiropus splendidus; assembly: GCF_027744825.2. Lineage (NCBI taxonomy): Eukaryota > Metazoa > Chordata > Actinopteri > Syngnathiformes > Callionymidae > Synchiropus > Synchiropus splendidus. The sequence continues at coordinate 14,348,806 of NC_071343.1, read as the reverse complement.
CCCTCTGTTCTCTCGTGCTCCTGTTATAGATTTCTAAATGCCGTGCGTGCTTGAGCTTCTTTCTGCTGCCTCCTTAGTTGGTTCTCCTCGCTCCGTTTTCTGTTTCTCGCTTCTCTCTATTTGATTGTGTGCGAGTTTAACTCACCTTTTGCTTTCCTCTCGTCATAGTTATTTCCTTGTGTGTGTGTGTAGAACCACCACCGAGCGCTTTCTGTTATTTGGGCCTTGTGAGTTAATTTCTGAGTACGTTTGCGTTGTCCCTGTTAGTTAGACTTGAATTTGCCTGTTTTCTGTTTCAGGTTTTTCTCCTTCCCTTGAGTGTATTTCCCGTTCCGTGTTCTGGCGTCGGCGTCCTTGGTTCTGCGTTCCTGTTTGTCTTTTGTGTTCTCGTGTATTTGCTAATAAACCTTGTAAAATCTACCCTCGATCTCCCGGGTCTTCTGTCAGCCTGCAACAATCCAGCATCTGGGTCTGATCCGATAGACAACCATGACAGATAATAGGGAAACATTCACTACTGTCTCAATTTTCATCCAGAGTTCAAATCAAAGCTAAAACTCATATTTTAAACAACTTATTTATCCATTGATGCATGTGTTATTTAAGTGTTATTGAGTTCCAAGAACGAAAAATTAGAACCACAGAAGGAATGAGCTTAAGATGTAACAGGTTCCATCACCACAAGTTAGACGTTTTATATAAATATCCCATCAGTGATGCATTATTAGTGATGATGATCAGACATCATAAAGCATTTCCAAGGCGCCATAGAAGATACTCTGTTCATGATCAGGTATGACAACTTATAACAAGGTTTCTACAGAATGGTAGTAGAGGGTGCTAAATTGGAGAAGTGTTATTTCAAATATATACATATTTAAAGTTAGAATATGAGTTTGTTGATTTGTTTCAAGTGTGACATAGTACTTTTGACACAGTTTTAATGCTCATCAGAATATTTGATATATTTACTATTTCATTTATTTCAAACAAATCAGTACGTATTGCAGCCAACTTCAAGGGTTTAGCTTTGTAATAATTTTGGTTGGTGTCAGGTCTCATAATGTACTAACAATGCATTATAGGTGAGAACTTACAGTTGTTCTGTGGTTTGTTGTGAGATCACACTGTGGCTATGTTCAAAACCATCATGAATAAACTGTGTTAAAGGCTCCTCGTGGGTCAAGGTTTTTGCAGTTCTTATTTCTTAGTTATTATCTCTTTGCCATATGTTTATTCTTCTGGTTTGAACCTGTCAAAAACAGCGAGGACATTGTTTCGTCTCACAGCTAAATTCATAAACTGAGCCAAGCCACAAGACAAAATGAAAGTGTGTTGTGCTCTGATCGCCAGCAAACCTGACACAAATAAGAATCTGAAACAAAACACAGCTGCTGCATCCGTGCATAGAAACGTGAAATTTACTGCACCATTTTTATAAAAAAAAGTTGCATTAACCATCCTATAATTGTTTGTAATTTTGAGGATTATGACACAGTAGTTATATGTAATATTATGATGGTTATGATATATGTATTTTTTTAATGTTATTCATAAAATGTATTGTTTAATATTCAACTAGTGTTGCACACATTAACCTTATCGAGTATAACATTGTTAAATTGTTAGTCAGCTTGACTGTCTTATGATTTGAACTCCCATCCCAAAAAACGAATTTAAATTTTTCCTCATTTAAAAAAAAACAACTCTTAATTGCCTTATATCTTGCGACTTTAGTATCTAGAAAAATTGACTTCATGTTTAATAATTTTGATTTGGTCTCCTGACAATTTGTGTCATTTTAAAATATGTCATGAGCCCAGAATTGAATATTTGTGCATATTTATTTATTTATTTCTAGTATTAGGTTAGAATGCTACATATATTTATTTATATATATATTTTTAAAAAGCTACTTCCAAACCTCATAAGTGCATATAATTTTCTCTCAGAATACGGACTGTAGGTTGACTTTGTTTGCTTGCGCAATGAAATTATGACTTTTACATAATTTATTATTAAGGGTGTAAACGCCTTGAATGAACACAAATGATGAAGATTATGGGAGAAAAACTCACGCGCTCGGCTGTTTTTAGGTTTGCAGTTATTAGTTCTACATGACCACATTGAATTAGGTGCGGTAGCGTAACCTGATACAAACACAAACCGTTTATGAATTTTAATAGGTCCGCCCATACCTCATAACTATGCATGGCTTCATACTTTCATAAGTGGAAGGAAATATGAACTGGGCCAAGGGTCGCCTATTAGAATGACTTTCCATTTACTTTCTCGACAGCCCGGTACACAAACACAGGGCGGAGTCATGCGCTCCTCGTGGTTGAACCTCACTCATATCCCCCTCCAGGCCCGGCCACCTTCCCTATAATTACATCCTTCTGCTCTCCGTCGCTGTAAACTGTGAAGTCCTCGCATTGGAATTCAATTTGTCCATTACACTGCAAGACAAAAGAGGCGTCTTTAGGGGCGTGACAGAGCGGCGTTTTCAGGTGCGCCACTCGCCGCCGTATCATCTTTAGATTGTGAAACCAAGCGTGCAAATGTAGCGCGTTGCCTTTTAGTCAAGTTCAGCCGCGGGTCAGCATCGACTCGCCGGCCACGGGTGACACCTCCCGTCTCTTGGCAGGGGCAGGTGTTCCCGTACAAAAGAACAATGTGCCGTGGGAGGTGGAGGAATGTGGGAGCGATCACCCGCTTTTTGTCACCAGCTAAAACTCATTGTATCCCTCAAATGTAAATCTACACCTCTGGGCTATAAAGTCGCCACAAAGAGTGTCCTTTGATGGCGTAAAATTAAGATGCATCCCACCAGCAATTAAGTGGACAGACTGACATTGTGGCTCCTACAGCGCCGAGACACTGGCCGCTTTGTGGACGCGGAGTCTGGACGCTGGAGAGGAAAATATTTTCTACTGAGTCATCGAATGGACCCCGGTGTCCTGGGACTTCACCAAGAACAAAACACTCTGACACAAAGTTTTTAATGTCTTTGGAGTGGAGTTGCGCAATAGTCAGTGAATGCTGAGTTGCTGGGCTGTTTGGTTGCATGGTGGTGTGGAAGTGGATCACAGAGGCGATGGAAAACACTGTGAGTTTCTCTGAAAATGACCATTGGATTGAGATTTTAGCTCAAATATGGTTGATGGTTTTACTGGCTTCTACTGTTGCAATGCATTACACGACTGGTGGGGAGGGTTTTCTTCAGCTCAAGTCATGATAGCAGGCATGAAAGAAGGTCTCATACGTCACATAACATTAAGCAGAAGCCACTCAATATCCATTCATACAAAGTTATATCCAACTACATTTGGGTAAACAATACATTTTTCTGGATATTTTTTAACTGCACCCATGGAACTCATTGTCTTTCTCTGCTCCTTCTACTTCATAGCTCCGTCTCCATCTCCGTCATGTCATGTCTACATGTCTTTTCTCCATGTGTCCAAGCCGTTGACTTTGTCTCTAAGCAAGAGCTGTCTCTCTCATCTCCTTGTTTCTTATCGTGTCCCATCTCTTCACTCCCCAGGGAAACCCATATGCCTCATATGTGTTTGTGTTAAAAGTCACCCTTTGACTCCAACTGCCATCACAGATCACGCCACCCTGGCTGCACTCACTTCTTCACCTCCCTTGCTTGTTCTAACTGTGCGTATCATCACTCTAAAAAAGTTTGGTTATGATACTGCAAATATAAATATTTCTCTGTCTTGTTAACTTTTCTGGTCACTTCTGTACTGTACTTACTACTGTATAAAGTGAAATCATGAGTGAAAGCAGATCATCTTAGCCTATTTCTTTCTTCATTTTTTTTTCATTAGATTGAGACGTATTGATAGGTTTCCATTATACAGAGGAGAGGTTGAGATTCAACATGAAACCTTTTCACACCAACTCCTCTCTCATGTAATTTGGACTAAACAGTTATGAGAATTCAAAAGTGACCATGCAATTTGAGCGATTACAAATGCACATGCGGCTTGAGCATGTTGTAGAATTCATGAATACATTATGATCTGATGTGTTTTAGACTCTTACAGTAGAGGCATGTTTTGGGAGGAGGACGTCATTAATCATGGCTATAATCAGATGACATCAGGTCGTGGCCCACTAAGTGTGTTTTCCTCATTATGGTAATATGCAGGAGCCGGGTGTGTGTGTGTTTTTTCCTTTCACTTTGACACTGCGTTTCTTGACACCCTGCCTCTGACACGGGAGGAGGATTAGAAGCGGCGACATCATCAATCAATCTCTATCACTGATGTGCCAATAGAGCTCTTTTGAGGGGGCGGACTTGTCACCCTGGATGAGTGGAAGCGGCTAATATGTAAAATCATCTCCATGAAGTGGAGAAGAAGAAGAAGCAGGAGGAGGGTCTGTCGCTGCGTCCACACGAGGGCAGTTAAAACCCCCCCAGAGTGGGGAGTGTACGTTTCTGATCACATTGATGTATGAAGTTTGGGATTTTCTGTGCGTTTACATTCGGGGCAGAATGACCTTTAGTGGCGACCGTATTGTACGATAATGAGGAGCTGTCAGTCAGCGCAAGAACGGTGATGAGACAAGTCCGGGTAAACCAGCATTCAGAGCATCGATCTGCTGCTGCCGCAAGTGTCGGTGTGAATCTGAAATATTTCAACGCCTCCTTCCAATATACCAGGTGGATATGAATCCATGGAGAGCTGCTCTGAAGGTACAATAACATAGAAGTCAATTGTGCTTGGGCCCTTTTGCTCTTTTATTGAATAGAAGAAACACACAGACTGTTTGTATTACGCTATGTAATAGGTTACAACCACTTGTAATAGCAAGGAGATGAATATTCCGTCTTCGACTGTATATCGACTTTTTTCATTTTATATTCCTACATTTTGTCTCGCATTAGTACTGTGATTGTGACACTACATGAATATTAAATTCATGTAGTATAATGAATATATTATTCAAACATGAATTAAATTCATGTTTGAATAAAATATTCAAATAAATATTATTCTCAGATTTCCCTATATTATTTCATATCTTTAATGCTATAGTTATTTCCTTATTTCCTCCATATAGCTTAGTTTCCTACTGCTACCAACTCAGTGGTTAGTATCAAAAACTACTTTAATGAGAAAAGTTGGTATAACAGTTCTGATGCTGGGAAGCTCGGGAAACAGTCAGTCTGGACGTCTGGAGAAAAGCACGATGCAGTAACAGCCGTGACAAGCATTGAAGTTGGTAGCTATCACAAACTGTAGCTACTGCTAACCGTCATTTGATCACTCACACAGTTATTCATGAAAACATTCATTTAAGCACATATATAGTTATATTTCAACCTAAATTTGGCACTGTTGTATCTCCATACGTTTCATTTTGTTTTGTGACCATCTCATTTTATGCGAACAAAGATGTAGAAGAAGAAGAATATAACTGAAAACAATGCTTAATTCTTGTGCTTCATACATACATTATTTTGATATTGTGATTTATAATAATTATATCTAATCACATCCATGGATGGAAAGAAAAAACAAGACGTCCAGTAAGTCATCTACTTCATTGTGTTTTTAAATATCAATATTTATATTATTTTGGGACACACTTCTGATGATAAAAACAACCAATATATGACGTATTTTCTTTCTAGATTTGTTATAATGGTTATAATAAGAACTAAAGAAAGTAAAATCACACGGACGATAATGAATATGGAAGAGATGAAAGATAGCTGGAGCGGATGTGAGAGGAGAGGAGGTGCAGATTGATATGTTGATGGATTCTTCTCCCTCCACCTTCTCATTAACTGCCCCCATCATACCACCTCTACCTCAGCGCCGACGAGGAAGTGCTCAACCTGCCTTGGAAATCCTCGCCTCATAAAGCACAATTAAGCAAGCCCATCAGGAGTGGCCCGTATGGTGCAGCAACCCCATATATAGATATAGGTGTATGATCAGAAATCCATGGGCAGGATGGATCCAGAAGGGGGCCTCGCATGCATCACCACTTTGTCCGCTGTAGTCGACTTAAACTGTAGCCACAAACAAGACTTTTAAGCCGGTGCTCAATCTGCATGTCTGCTGAATAGTTTATCTCTGGGGTGTGAGCCCTAACTATGGAGGCAGCGCCAGCGAAACATTAATCACCAAAGTATTATGGCTCATATATTTGGACAGCACATTAATTCAGGTGGCTATTAGCCTGCCTCGCAGCCAACCTTCGAAAAAGGTCCACATTGAAATTCTGTTTACAGTGTACAGTGCGCGGGAAGCTAACTGTGGCGTCGCTGCGTCCCCGCAACTAGCCAGACAAATTGCAAATCTGAATACGACCGATATGTATTGTGTGTTTATTATCGCGAGTGCTGCAAATAAAATGAGAGGAGTGGACTTGTGTGGGCAGCGGTGTTATCACTCCAGTGTGGCGCGGCGGTCCTTCCCCTTTCCTTGTCAAGAGACGGACCTGCAGATGGAAAAGGGGGGGGGAAAAAATAGACGGAAGAAACACCAATTAGAAAAGCTCTCTCCCCTGCACTCCCTGTGAAAAGCCCGACTCTGCTAAAGGTCAGCGTGAAATTTGAATGACAGGGCCAAAGTCTTTTACTCATAATTTTTGTGTTTGCAATAGATTTTGGAGCAATTCACAGCCTTAAAGGCCTTAAGTAGAACAGCAATTAATTGTAATGAATAATCTGACAAATCTGGTTGACATATGGCTGCTAATACTCCTCCTTTCTGGAGGGAGCAGTGGAGGGATTAGATTACCTCAGATGATATCTGGGAGAGCCGTGCCATCTGCATGTGCAGGGAGAAGCAGCACGCGCTAAACAGGACCCGGGTGAAGCCGGGCTCCGCTCCCTGCCGCTCGGGTTCCCGCAACCTTACCAGGAAGTGATCTGGGAATTGGGCCTTTTTTTTTTTTTTTCCTCTCCTCCCCGTCTTATTGAACCAGCTGCCTCTGATGAAGTAAAACGCAATAATGCCGCGGCGTTGCAAAAATCGAACACAGCGTCAGGCAAACAAACATGACAGAAGTGATAAGTGTTGGGTAAACACACAAACAACGCCGCCATGTCGAGCCATCTGAGGCTCAGGCAACTTTATTAAAAAGACTATGACCGTCCTGCTTATGCAGTGTCTGTTTGCTGTTATATTTCAGCAAAGCCACACAAAGTATCTGAGGGACGGATGCAAATAGCAGGACGCTGGGAATATACATGTTCAGCTTAATGTTGAGAGTATTGTCTGCTTCCTGGAGCTGAGCTGGTACAGCTCAACATGCTCAACAGTGACTAACCATGCTCATTTCCGGACCTGTTTTTTTTTTGGTGGTGGGTGGAAATTCAGAGTCCAACCAGCCCCTTCATAGCATTAGATGACTCACAATCACTTCATTTTCAGTGTTATAAAGTAGAGAAAAGCAAATGCTTGATCGTCATCTGGTATGTAGTGTATGTAGTATGACAAGGGATGCTCTTTGAATATTGAAATTATACACCATAACTTGATATGATAAATTCCTGAAGACGCTGTTAGAATGCATTCTGCTCCTGATGTTAAGGTAAACCTTACCTATTCCTCGATATTCTGTATTAAGGGCGACATTGAGTTAATGTTTATTAACATTTAATTGCACAAGGGAAAAGTGTATCTCTAACTTTCTGAAAAATGAGTTATTGTCAATACACCAGTTTTGCAGGGAAAATTCAGGACGTGTTTATGCAAATTATTTTTAAAATACAAGACTTTAAAAGTGCTAATTTTAGGGACGATAAAAGACCTGTTTCCTTTTTGCCAATGCTCACTGTCAGTTGTAAGCTATCAAGCAAAGACCCATCCTTGAGATTCACTTCTTTTTAAAACTGAAATTTTTATTAAGTTTTAAAAATATAAGTTATAAAAATATAATTTCAAAGACACTATACTTCTCTGTATATATAAAACCCCACAATACAAAATAATAATCGACAAGACAAGAAAATAAAATGTAAAAAGGTTGTGATTGTTACATTAATTATGGTTATATGCAGAGTCTCACAAATTCCCAATTTACTCCTGCCTCAAATGAAGTTTCAAAATTTTCTCCAAGTGCCCTTGAACATCTCTCTTTCAGTTGGAGTTTGAAGGCCACCCTTTCCATGTCGTGTATTTCTTTCACAATATTTATCCAGTCTCTACTTTGGACACATCTTTTTTGGAGCTTCACTTCTACTTGATCTTCAAGTGTGAAGGTAAACTGTGACCAAATTTTACTTCAGACTAAACCTGGTGGCTTTTGTGCTGTTGTTGGTTTATTGTTTGCTTTAAACACCGATCGAGCACCAACTGATTGAGTGAAATGGAGTGCACCGTAAGATGGGGTGCCGGACTAGAACCACAGTGTATCTGCGGCGCTTCCATAATACGATGCAGCCGCTGTGACTCCCAGTAACCACTCATCAGATAAACATCTGTGAAGTGACCCTCTTACATCAGCGCTATTTAAGGTGGAAATGTTAAGTTTGGTGAGACAAGACGTGCAGCTGTAGACATGCTGTTTATCTGAGGAGAAGTCAGCGAGGTGAAGGATGGTGCATCTGCTCGCATCTGCCCGACCAGCAGTCATGTGACAAAGCTCACCTCGAAAACACGGACTAATCAGCTAATCCAGAGCCGCTGGGTGTCTTCTCGCGTGTCAGTCACAGCCGGCTGCTTCATGATCTTCTCTTCAACCCAGCGCTCCGTCCAGAAAAACCACACGTATGCATTGTTTTTGTTGACTGAAAGGCGTCCTGAGAGGAGGCTTCAGGAGTCAGGGCTGCAGTTTCATGGCAGGAACGGAAGGAAAGAGGCTGTTTTTGTCCAGGAGGCGCTGCGGCGCCACTGGCATAATTGCCAGGGAGCAGGTCTTAATTTAAAGCCGGGATCATTATCATGCGGAGCAGACCCGCCCAGAATGTTTGCATAACTATCACAAGCGTTTTCATAAATGATGCTTTAATTAGTCTTAATGAGAATTTGTTTAAGTCAGCGGGGAACGCGCGGCCCGTGAAATGATGTATGTAATAAGCACCGGGGCCTGCGCCGCTTCTGCTCCTTTTTTTTTTTTTCCTTCCCTCCTTTACTTGGGGAATGGAGCCGACAAAATCACATCACATTAAATTGATTCAGTCAGAATTAAAATTCTTATGGTATTAATTAAATGGGGGAAGATCTCATTAGCAGGGGGGATGGGGGGGGGAGTCAGAGCTGCGAGAGCAAGGGAGGCCAGAACAAGAGAGATGCAGGAGGTGAACTGAGGGACGGGAAGGAAGGGATGAGAGGAGGAAAGACAGGGGGCAGCGCTTGTCCGCCTGGCTTTGGGAGGATACGGAGGAGGAGGAGCATGTTAATGGGCTCCTCACTATACACGGCTTTATTTAGCTTCATCTGCTCTGTTTGGTTGGAATTCAATAAGAGCAGAGCTAATGACTTGAGCAGACACCCTGTTATCAGCACTGATGAGACACCAGCTCTGCTCCGCTCCTCACACAGGCCTCTAATGGGCTTCAGCCAGAGCCTGACCCCCACCACGGTTCACAACCTCAGCCCCTCCACGAGAGGAAGAAGGTCCTGCGTTCATAGCTCAACCTCGGCAAGGATGGCCAGATTCACCGGCTGATAATAAAATACCAGTGAGGATGCGATGTAGTACGTATTCAGTTAACAGCAGGATTTAAATAATAATATGAAGAGCAGAAGTCACTGTGGTGCGTATGGAAATGTGCATTAAAATGAAAACCAAACAAGGGAGAAGCCAAAATGGTTGTAAAAGTGAGAAGAAAACGTGTTAACCTCGGGCAATAGTCAATGTTGTGTGTTTCCGATATGATCCAAGGGGCTCCACTTGTGTACAAAAACTGCTTGTGATTTTGGAAAATGCTGTACTACTGCTGAAGAATGAATGAAAATTGTTAAAATGAACTCAAATATGACGTGGCAATTCATATTTTAATTTGAAAAACTGGTTTACAGATGCATGTTTTAGGGCTGGTCAAAAGATTCCAATAGAAACGCTTCATAAATTAGAGGAAAACTCTGGAAAATAAAACTTAAATAGTTTTTAAAAATAGGTTCTATTCCAGTTTGTAAATGAATTTTAAGTACCTCCCGTGCTTGTGTTGGTTTCCTCTGGGTACTCTGGGTTTCCTCCTACCATTCAATTACATGCCGGCATTTTTAGGTGGATTGAGATGGTTTGTAGATGAGAGTGTAGTGTGAGTGGTTGTCTGTCTATATATGCACTGTGATAGACTGGTACTTTGGTACTAGCTGGGGTAAGTTCCAGCCACTAGTTAACACTTACTGAAGTGATTTCATGTAAAATAAGTTAATAATTTGTGAACTCAATGAACAAAAAGTGAAGTTTATGCCATGAGATGAAACATTATAATGATCTCACTTTTAACTTAAGAGGTGTCTCCCTGATGCTGGGCATCATAGGATTTCAATGAGGGGAGGTGAGATGGGAGTGATGGTGTGATACAAAGTGCGGATATGAAATAATAGTAAATACTGTGTTATTACCAAAATACAACATATTAACAGAAAAAAACTCACCTTCTGGAGTGGGAGGTGTGAAATTAGAAGAAAATAAGGGAGAAATTAATATAGTGTCATAAACACAAAAAAAATGTTTCTTAAGGTAGGAATTGTTTCTCAGGGTAACAATTTTACTCGTTCAACTGCGGGTCTCACTTCAACTCAATGATCCCTCAACACAGTAAACATGACAAGACAGAGCGCTTCAACTGTACTATCAGGGAAAAAGATGTATAAATATGGAGCCCATTGTTTATATCTGGTGTCTATCATTGTGCCTCAGAGGTCTGGTGAAACACTTGCCATTGAGCTCAAGTGCTGAATCACCCTCCAGTTCAGACCTGTTAAGTGTAAAGAGAGAGTCCCTTCAGAGATGGTGGCGATTGTGGGCTTTTCATCCCTTTGGTGACATGAGGTACGGCCAGGTCAGCACAATCTGAGCTTGTTAAACAATAGACCCATTGTTGGATCCTCACAGCGACTGTCAAGAGTGGACAGAAGAATGTAGCAGATTAAAACGGCAGAGAAACACTCATGCGGCATCCAGGCTGGTTTCATTCGGGTTGATGCCGAAGTGCTGTGGTTAAAATCCTGGCACAGGTGCGGCGCGGTTAATGTGATGCAGTGGGTTTTTATTGAAAAAAAAAAAAAATCCCTTGATATCCGAAAGGTACAGTATACGAGGCGGGAATTGTAAACTCGGCAAACAGCAGGTCTGAAAGGAATCCAATGAAAATGATAATGGAGGAAACAATGGCCTCAGGCAATGTCGCAGCGGCCCGGCACCGCCGATGTTACAAGGCATCACTTCCCCTTTATTAGAAGTAAGCACGACTGTTAGCCGGCGCTGCATAAATATTTGGGGTAAATACACACTATATCATTTTTCTTCACACTTGAATTGCATTATGATTTCCATGCAGAGTCAGGTGAACCGGGGTCAGGGGACTAAATTAAGTGAGTCCTGGAAGCAGCTGCAGTGCTTTCTCTCTTTAACCATGCTTGGCTGCTTTCGCTATCAAAAGCCGCTTGTACATGCGTCATAAAAAACTGTGTGTGTGTGTTTAAAATGGTATTAAAATGCTGTTGACCCTTAAAATTAGAAAGGGAAACGCTCAACTCTTTGCATGGCAATTATGGGGTGTCCATCAGGAGCGGGGCTCACCGGAGCAGGCCCCCTGGAAAATTTATTGACGTCCAGGCGCAGAAGTGAGTGGCTTCATTTATGACAATGGAGCGTGATGACATCACACCATAAAGCCGCACGGCGGGGTCAAATGGCATATGCCGCATGGCTTTGAATCTTTGTTTGTTATGCATGAATATATAAAGAGCTGGAGTGGGTCAGTGGTTGACATCGCTTCCGCTATGATGTATTGCGACACTTGCTGGTTTGTTTTTTTTTTTTTTTTTTTTCTGCTGGTGGACTTCAGGAGGAGCTGCTGTGCGGCTGCTGCTGAATATTCATATGTTTATTAACATAATTATTGGGGTAAATATTTACATATGACGAAAGTAGATACGTCAGCTTGCTCTAAATGCTAAACAGAATAACTTCTTCTTTTGTTTTGGTTTGAGGCCATGTCATTGTGGAGACATGGTATCGAATAACATTGAACATACACTGGAATATAACACTATCCAGCTGTGTTATAGACATAATTCGGATTTAAATGACATTCATATTCAGCAGTTGGGATGGAGGCGGGCTGTAAGTTCGATTCAGTTACACAGCCATGCTCCCAGTGGGATGGTTTATCCTACTTTGCGGGGACCAATGCTTGACACAACACTATCCTTGTGAGGACCATATGACTTTGTGGGGACATTTGACTGGACCCCTGGGTCATTATGACTAGGTTTAAGTTTGGTTCAGAGTCCTGGTTAAGGTGAGCCATGTGTTTTGGATGGTTACAGTAGGTTTAGAGTGAGAGGCTGAGGAAATGGTTCTGGCAATGAGAGGTTCTCACAATGTCCCCACAAGGATAGAAATACAAATATGAGATTTCCAGATTTGTCAGCTGGAACAAGTTCACTTAACTATAACACCAAGAACATGGCCTTTTTTATGCATACATACTATGACAAGACACACTGTGTATTATCTGTACAGTAATGTTTTGAATATTTGTAGGTTATATTCCAGAGTTTTATTAATTCAGATTCAGTTATTAGCCAAAATTAGTGCTTTGTTTAGTGTTAAATTGAAGTTTTATTTCTGTTTTAAAAATGAAAACTGTCTTTGTATGAACTCAACACATCGTCTTTAACATGCACTGTGTTGTCTAACAAGTGTGCTGCTCCTCTTGTGCGTCCCAACTTCCTGTGTAACCCCCGTAACAAGCCATTATGATAATGGCGCTTAATTATAATAATAACCTGTTATATATTCATTAGCCTTTTAATTGGTTAACTCTAGGGACTGGCAGCCGTTTCAGGCAGTTACTAATCGCAAACACACACACGTCCACACACGCGCTCACTGCGCGGCACAAAGAGGGCCTCACAGAAGTCAGCTTCCCCCTGAACTTTTCTCCCATCGGCCCTAGCCTTCAATGCAAGTTGTCAGTTTTGGCCAGGGGAAGGTGAACGTCTTAATTGTCTTCAGTGGGGAGAAGGTGTGACATGTGCACTGACATGCAGGAGAGAATCCTCCTCGTGATTGTCAGACAAATTGGGGGTCGGCGGCGGTGCAGACAGGGCAGTGTGACACGGGACAAGGAGGAAATGTTCACTCACCGGTCCATTCAGGAGACTCCCCTTTTCAGCGGGTTTGTCTCTCTCTCTCTCTCTCTCTGTCTCTGCCCACAGCTGCCGGGGCTCCGCTGGGAGGGCGCTGCATTATTGCTGGGTTAATTTCCTGATTAATATCCAGCCACCAGATCCAGCTTTCCCCAGATGGCCAATTAAAAAGTACAACTGGCAGCGCACGGAGGCCTGGCAGCAGGTTGCCGTCGGGCCCCGGGCTGGAGGCTGTGACAGAAGGTGTGCAGGTCCTGTTTGGGACCGAGGCGAGCCACCAACTTGCTCGCTCTGTGACTCTTCCCTGCTGGAGGACACACTCCACTATCCCAGCGAAGAAGCTCCTTGGATCTCATCTGCAGGTGCTGCCATTGTCTCGAGCGGTAACAGAAATGACCTGCCGAGCTCAGCTGATGTCACAAGTGCATCAATCCAGATAGAGCTATATAGCATGGCTTTAATAGGTCACACCACATGTGACAAACTGGGCAAAGAACGTTGGGACCAGACAATGAAGGAGAGGAAGACAACCGTTTAGGTTTATGGACGTGATAAAGGAGGTTATGAACAAGATACATGTCTAGAATTCATCTGAAAATGGATGCAGGTAACCGGGAATTTAAGGAAAGTTGGGAAAGTGGATGAATGTTTGGGCAGCAAGATGAAAACTGGGCCTTCTTGTCCAGCCATGCCAAAATTGTTTAGTTGGGAGCGTGGGGTGGAACCCAATTGCAGTGATGTAAGAGTCACAGGAGGCAGGCAGCAAGTCAAAATACTGTGATTTAATAAATAATACAAAATATACAACAAAAAGCATCGGCGAACTGGGAGAAGAAAACAGAAAATCAATCCAAAGCGTCACCGAAAACTGGGAGAAAGAATGCTAGCAGAGTCTGTAACAAGGGAACACACACACAAAGAGTAATAAAACACACAGTAAACTATCAAAGTTGTCAAAACAAACGCACGAGTAGAAAGTCACAGAGAGAAAACCAACAAGCCACACGGCACAGAGAGACAAAGGGAATCAAAACACAAAAAAAGCACCAGGGTTTAGAAAAAAGGTGAACAAAAGACGGACGGAGAGTAAGAGTCCAGGTGTTTTTATACACAGGAAGGAAGGAGGGAGAAAGAAAACGGGAGTCAAGGGAACAAAATAAGAACGGAATCATGACAAAAATAAGGCTTCAGTTTTTCTTCAATATTCAGTGGGGTCTCCTTTTGCCTGTCAAAAAATTCACAGTTACATCTATTCTCTTATGTCCATCTACAACCATCTCCAACACTCTTCATCCAATGTCTCTCCTCTTCGGTTGTCCAAACCTTCTTTCCTGACAAACTTTATCTCCAAAATAATCCCAACTAGCTGCTCCTCTGTTATATTAATCTCTGATCTTGTCACTTGCAACTGCCACTTCCAACTTCCTGTCTGGACATCTTCAGACCACAGATCATCACAGGTCTCTTCACTGTACCCTTTCTCCCCAGCTGCTCCTCTGATGCCGCCCCTCGCTCCACCCTGCCTGCACTCTCTTCTTAACCTCCTTTGATCTCTGCCCATTGCTCTGCATGGCTGACCCCAAATACTTGGACTCTGCTTTCAGTTGCTCTTCGCTCCTCCTGCCTTCCTCTCAGTCACACTCTTGTATTCTGCCTTGCTGCTATTGATTCTGAACCCATCCTTCACCAGCTCCAGAAACCGTGACTAGCATCCCCAATACACATAGCAATTGCTTGTGAAATAACCTCTAATGTGAACTTTTCGAGTGTTATGGTGGCAACTTATATTTACTGTAGGGCGGAGAATATTTCTCTGCCTACCGTTTACTGTTAAAGGATGTTACACCGAATTAGCTTCACATTCCAACTTTGTGCTGGTGCTGAACACAACAGTTACAATAGCTCAGCTCTTCCCTCCCTTCTTTAAAGAAGACACGTGTTAGACGTCTCAGGTTTGACTAAAGGTGATGCCAAGATTACAGCTATTTACTAAATGATCTGCCCGCGAGTCTCCTCTCATTTCTCGGCATACATTAAGCGGAGCAGGAGTTTAAAGAACGACTGCTCAGGATAGAGAAGCTAAAGAGGCAATTACATCATGAAACGGGCCATCAATTCCGCTGCTGGCCTTTCTCTCTTTGAACAGAGATGCCCCACATACCCGTGGTTTAGCTGACCCAGTAAAAGTACAACTGTTTGTGTTCAACTCCGTGAAAGGATTCAGAAAAGGAGCATCTCCGTCTGACTCTCTGTCTTCCAGGTTATTAATTACCCTTCCTCTCGGAGCAGCAGAGGCCATTGTTTTGACAGTGTTGCCATGGTGACACAAGCCCATTTATAAGGTTTGTGGCAGTGTAAAGACAGGAGCGCTATTCAAATGGCCCCTCCTAAATATAGCCCAGTCTCATCATGTGAAGTTTATTATCGTGGAATTAACGTTGTTTCTCGGCTTGTTATACTTCTGAGGCCCAGCTGGAGAAATTCATTGTGTAGCCAGTGTGGTAGCAAGTCGACAAAAGCAGGAAGTCAGTAGTATTTCAGCGAATACTGGAGTGATCAAGAGCATCAAAGTTCATGTAAAATACAGGGTGAGTAGTCATACATTCTGAGATTTCTCATGTCTCACAGGCTTGTGTTGGAGTAAAACTGCATAAATCCTGAAATCAAATATTTTAGGATTAGGTTTATTATTTCTTAATAATTTTACATTCTTTCTTGAAAGAGCGATGTTGACCAAACATTCTTATAAAAAAAAGATTATATTATAGGAAGTCACATTATCAATTTCTCTGATACAATATATTTATTATTATTACTTATTTGTTATACAATATATATTTATATAATTGATAAACGTGGGGATTGAAAAAAAATGCCATTAAAATGTAAACAAAAAGGTTATTTTTTGGTAATTATTTGTTATCCTGATAAACATACCCAAAATTAATTTAAACAGCTTCTGATATTCTAATATAATAATATGTCTCAATCGATCAAAGTCACCAGCCACAATGTGATTTAAATGTTGCATTAGAAAAAAAACGTTTTTCTGACTCTAAGTCGCAAAGCACAAGTCACACCAGTCAAAAAAATGCATCATGAAGAACAAAAAAAAAACATGTTGCACTGGATTATACGTCACATTTTCATTGGAAATTTTTTTTACAAAACTCTTTGCATGATGCTGTAACACAACGAAGCTTTTACCGATCGTGATGTGAAGCAAGCCGGCTGAGAAACAAGGAAGCAGAGGGGGGACTTCTGACATATGTTGAAATGAAAATTCAGATAAAAAGTACTAGCATGAGAAGTAAAGAAATTTTACTCATCTGCCACTCTCAGACTCTGTTGTTTACGCATTGGTCATGTTGGTCAGTGTGAACTAGCACTTAAGAACATGCAAAATTCTATACTTGAATATGTCCCACTGTATGGGTTGCAGGACTAGTGGAGAAATAAAACTCTCACTTATAGTCTGGATGGTACAGCATTTGATGTACATGTGTGGTGGAATGCAGGGCGACACACACACACACACACAAACTCTCACACACAATCACAAAAGTGATGAGAAATAAAGTGAAAGTGGTCATTGCCAGAGTTGAGCTGGGGATCACAGGGATGGCAGAGGGAGTGTTGTACTATCAAAGGCGCGGTCGCCTGTCCGGTGGTACTCCAGGCAGACGCTGAGCCGCCACCCTCGCCGCCGGGTCCACCAGGAGCAGAGAGCTGAATATGATTACACACCTACAAGAGAGTGACGCATCCTGCTCTTCCACCCTTGAACTTGAGGTGCACCCCACACAGAATCAAAGTAAACAACCAGGCCTGCCTCTGAAGCGGGAAGATGTGAGAACACAACACCACTGACCCGCTTCCTTTCATTTCCCTCTTCATAAAGATCGCACAAATGAAAAAAAAAAAAGAGCCGAGCTGTAGTCGCACGGCGTCGCTCTTATTGAAGGGTCACTAGTAGGATCACTGGGAGAAGGTCAGCAAAGAGCCCAAATTCACACCCCATAATTGAGTAACAGGGGTCGCTGATGACAAGGCGAGCGGTTGGGAGGCGCGCTCTCTCTTCCGGCTGTACATAACAACAAGACAAATGCTGAGGGAGGCCTGGATATGAGCCGCTCCACCACTGCGAGGCGGCGTGAAGACTTCATTAAGTGAACAGCCAGATCTAGCAGGAGCCACTATATCAGAGAGACAGAGGGAGATCATTCCCTTTATGTAATTAAATCAATTGGGCATGAAGTGGGGAGGCTTCATCCTGCGGCCGTGTGAAGTGCCCGCGCTGGCTGAGCTTTCATTACCTTCGGATGCTTCATCCAGCCACCAGAGTGTAAATACCTTAGTTTCTCATTAAGGCAGCCGCGTGTTTCCCTCTGCCTTCCCTTTTTTTTTCACCGCATGAATCTTCCTTTTCAGGAAAAGCTTGACCTTAATGCGAATCATAAATAGTTTTTATAGCAAATGTGCCTGTCACATTCCAATCATTAAGACGTAATTAACGGCGGCGCGGATAATTCACCTGAGTGCCTTAAGTCCATTTATTCCAACTGTAAATTTCCTTTGAAGGACTCATTCCACCAACGTCTCAAGACGTGGTTTTGAAAGTGCTTTTATTCCGGAGCAAACAATACTTTCGCTTCCTTTCGTAACTTCTTGCGTATGTATTTATTCTTCACGACCAGTCCACTGCTAACTGCTAACTGCTCACTGCTAACTGCTAACTGCTAACTGCTAACTGCTCACTGCTAACTGCTAACTGCTAACTACACTTCTCTGCCCCAGACGTGATGAGATTATGAGTCAATGTCACCCTGCTACACCATTGTTGTGAGAGTTTTCAGTTGTTTTCGTCTCCACGTAGTCAAAAGAGACTCGCGCTACTCTGAAGTAGTCTGTTTCCATGTTCGGACGGTTACGCTCATGCAAGACGGCGCCCATTATCCCTGCGTACCAGCAACATACAACTGTCTGTATGAAGACAGCTAGCAAGCTAGAAAATAGCTAAGCTATTTTCAGGTTGATTTTTTTCAGTATGAATCTATTAAATTTAAGGGGATTATTTACTCATGCAAAAGAATTTTCATCCACGTTTGGGCAATGTTCAGTCCCTCCAGGAAATCACAATGTTGTGTTCCCCCCCAAAGTCGTGTGAAACACAAAATGTATAACGTGAACAATTCCGAAATGATTCGTAAATGTCCAAATTTAGATTATTTAAATGTATAATAGACAGAACTGGAGAGTCTCACACAGACGCTATACTCAATGAATGTAAACAAACATGCCTGACTGTGAGACCCATCACTCTCTACGTTATTTCTCTGTAGTGCCATCATATTTGTTGTCTTTATTTCTGTTGTAGATGTATAAGAAATGACTTATCTGCACAAAACATTCATCCACTTTCACAACTTTCCTAAAATCCCCTGTTACCCTACCACAGTTTGGTGTTGGTCTGAGGGGTAACATAAAGATGTTTAAAGTAGGGGTGGGATTCGATTTAAAAAAGATAAAAATCAAATTAATTGGAGAATTTGTGATTAATGAATCTCAATTAATGGCAGTTTAATGGTATCAGAATATTTGCCACAAGAAGTCACATTTTTCAATTTGAATGAATTTGGTATATTACTGAAACAAATGATGGACGCATAAATACATTTAAACAACAAAATATTCTTTATTTTGCATCAGTTTGACTATAGCATAATAAATCACAATGTTATCATAATTAAATTAAAATAAATTAAAACATATTTTTTGTTGTACTTAATAAATCGTAATTAACTTTTTTAAAGTCCCACCACTAGTTTAAAGCATTTGGACGGTAGCAGCTTTTTGAAAATTCGAACGGCTGCTCTGTTTTAAGTTGCAGTCTTGATCGTAACGTCAGTGTCCCCAGGGACGGCGCAGCACTGTGGCCCAGTGGAGCAGTGGAGTGCCTGAGTCGGTCTCTTGGCGCGGCTCATCACAGACGTGGGACACGGGGCATGAGGGATGGACCTCATCGTCCAGGGGAAACGGCTTGTGTCGGCCGCCCACGCCGCTCCTCCTCTGTGTGAAATTGGCTGAGAGGATGTAGACATATTCCACGCACTGATCCATGGATGAGTATAAACAAGAGGGGATCTTGCTTTCCCTCCTAGAAGGTCAGGAAGCTTCCCCGTGAAACTGTTAGTGACACTGCCTCCTCCACTGCCTCTGACCAGCGCGACCTGACCCGCCGCCCTTCCCTCTCAGACAATCCCGCTCTCTCCGACGGTGTCCCGGGTGGCGCCTGCTCTCAGCGGGGTGCACTGATATTTAGTGGCAGCCCATGCCAACTTCATCACCAGATGCGGCAGCAGCTCCTCAAATTCACATTGAAGGAGAGCGCAGCAGAAAAAACATCCATCTGGCGACTGAAGATCCATGACCGGCCGAGGACACCTGCGATACGTTCCGTCCTCGACTCATACATCATCTTTTCGGATAGAGTGAGGCGGAGGGAAATTCATCTTCGACTCAACAGCAGTTTGAGTCGGGGACGAGTTGTGTGCGTGAAATCTGATTGTGGCTGCCGTAAAACGGACTGGAGGAAGCGTGAATGTAATTAAAGTGGCTGACACTTTTATGCCGGGTAATGGGAGTCCAGGGCCCAGCTATTCCCTGACCGGCTCCCCTCACAGTGTGGAGGAGACTTTAATACCGCGCCACACAATGACTTCAACGCAACTCCCAAAGCCTTTGAGGAGGTGTAATATTGATGTGTAAATAGGATAAATGCCAGCACCCTGGGGTTTAAGGACATAGTAAATAAACACTCCCCAACATGCACACTACTGAAAATCTCAGAGGCTCAGCTGATTTATCATCACCAGGAAGTCAAATCCAAGTTAACCAGGGTTAAATGAGATGTTTATACAAAACTATAAACTCATGCCTTGTTCGTTTTTTCACTTGTGTTTCAATTAAAATTTAGTGTCGCACATTTACTAGTAAGAGAAAAAAATGCTTTGGAAGTCAGGATTTGAGATGATACAATAATGACTGAGTCTGTCTAAAAGTGCCGTCCACCTTTCCAGGGTGTCCCTCACCTCTCACCCTTCTGTACGTACGGCTAATACTGAGTATTGCTTTCCATTCTGATTTCCAAGTTCAATGATTCACAATTCAACGTTGAGTGTATGTTGTTGCTCAACTTTGTGTTGTACATTTTTTGTTTTCGTGTTTTGTTTTTTTTGGGGGGGGGGTCTAGTACCTTACGTCATTACGTCCATGAGGAATTTATACACTGTGGGTTATGTATAAACTTCAATTCAATTAGTTTAAGGTATTGTTTGAGATTGGAACCATTTTGCTATTGGAAATTGAATCATACAATTCCATGCCGGAATTAATATTTTAAGGCATGAGGTGTCATATAATGGCCATGCAAATGTCTCACATTGCCACCAGTAAGTGAACTCATCACAATTTTGTAATTTTCACTTTTTCAGCTTTCTTGAACTGTTACTAATGATTTTTGGACGCCTAGTAACCCCGTATCAGCCGTAGGTGTAGGTGAAAGACTTTCAGACTTACAGAGTCTGCAGTCCTGACCCCACCACCACACTCTAAAAAAAGATTAAGTGAGATAACTTCAATTTTCAAGGCAACCCTTTGTAGTGAGATTTTTGAATTGTGTCAACAATGCATTCTTTATTTTTCTCAAGTGACATTCCATTGTTGTACCAATTCCACTTCTGCTGTTCTGTGAATTGCTATTCCTATTCATTCTTCATTTTGCCAATATTACTATATTTATTTGCATTTCCACACTTTTATTTTGCTGTGCAGAAAAACAGTAAAAGAAAAAGCACACATGCTTAATAATACACAACATTGAATATTTAAATATATGTATATTGACAGCATTACGTTTATGTAAGTGAAAAAAACATGACACATACAATATACCTGTGATGGTTAACAACTAAGCAGTTGTTAACCACCACTGGTATACAGGCATCAATTACATGGTAAAATAAAGATTTAAAAAGTAAAAGAGAATGATGAGCCAGCATGCAAGACAATGGAACCAAAAACAGTTGAACAGTTCAGTAGAAGAGATACAATTTGCCAACTCCATTGGTTTAAAGAAGGAGTTTCTTCTGCAGAGACCGTACACGCTGTGTACAGACAGAACTGTTTTCCATGAAGACGTGTTGAAATGTCTCAATAGTGTACTTGAGAGCCTTTGGATACGAGATATCGAGAGCGTACAGCAATCCAAAAAGGTATCTGGCACATCCTCCAGGACAATGGTCTTCTCCAAAATCACAGCTATGTTCTGCTCTTTCACCGTGAAGCTCCACTCCTGTGACCACACTGCTAACCACACGGGAACGCAGGGCCTTGCTATGTAAAGTGGAGAAACCTCGTGGAGAAACATCAGAACTGCATGATGGGAATTTTCCAATTTTGTTGTGCCAACAACCAAGTGATAATTCTGCTATTTTACAATCGTGTATTTGGCCATAACTGAGACACATTATTCATCTGGCATGTATTTACCGTTACAAGGTTGGAATTTAAATGTTCTAGTTCAGTCCATTCAGAAAACTAACTCTGTTGAAAAGATTGTTGTTGTCTTTTTACAGTGCAGCAATTCAAAAAGAATTGAATGAAAACATCATGAATACAAGTTTGTTTGCGAGAAGTTCTGTTATTGCAGCTAACGTCAAAGGAGCGTGTGTGAAGCAGCATGTCAGACAGGATGAGCATCCGCTCGGTGTCTCTCGATTATAGCCTTAAACCAAATAATAAGGCCTGTTTCCAGGTAGCCGTTGGTCATAATTGGAAGGATCCCACACAGGAGACACAAAGGATTGGCTAATGAGACTCATGAAATCTCCCGCAAGCCGAGGAAAACAGACGACTGGTGTTGCCCGCCGCGGCTAATGTTGGGAAACAAGCACGGGAGAAAGAAAAACAGTTAGCCGCCGCCCAATGACTATCATGTATTTGTTCATGCAGGTAGCGAGGAGGGAGCTTTTAGATCACAGCCGGGCGGATAATGAAGAAGTTCATAAGAGGGATGACACTTTGAAATGTTCAGCGACTGGCCAGGTCCCACAATCTCATCCGTCATAAATAATCCGGCATCATTGCAAGATGGCATCTCATAATGGCAGATGAAATATGCTGGTATGATAGGTCCAATAAATCTGGATCTTCCTATGGTTCCCTCAGGCTAGGACAATATGCAGCTATAGTGCTCTCTGTCAGGGAGAGCAGATCTGGCTGCCGTCATAAAATCTAAATGGGCACTAATTAGGCAAGCCTTCCCTCTCACACTTACTATTTCTATTGACATTTTCAGTGCGGCCCCTCCCTCGCCTGCGCCGCCATAAGTCACAGAGAGAAGAACTCCCAGGATTGCAGGGCGCAGGGCTGTTAGAGGGAAGTTCAACTTAGTGCGAATGAACACATTTGCCCTCTAATGCAGGACTGTTTCTTTTGTCTCGCGTGTCCATGTGGCTCCACGCAACAAGCTGTCCTGAAGATAAATAAAGTCCTTTTCTGTCCCCTTCATCATTATAGTAATGCATATTTGATAGGGATAGTAAATGTTATATAAACTAGGGGTGGGATTCGATTAAAAAAAATTAATGTGTGATGAATTAATCTCAATGAATCGCAGTTTAATGGTGTACGAATATTTGCCACAAGAAGCCACATTTTTCAATGTGAATGAATGTGGTATATTACTGAATCAAATGATGGACCCATACATACATTTAAACCACAAAATATTGTTTATTTTGCATCAGTTTGACAATAGCACAATAAATCAGGATGGTAGCTATATTCAAGTTTTTATATCACCTTATTTAAACTAAAGCTCTTTTCATGTCTTGAAAATATTTGTATAAGAATTTCAATTTTATAAGAATTTCAAGTCCATTCAGAGTAATGGAAAACCTGGCCATTGTGTAGTGAAAAACCTCCCTGAACAAAAGCAAACAGATGCTTTTGTTTGCTTTTGTTCAGGGATTCCTCCATGTTTGTTGTTGTTGTTATCATCCTAGCTGCCACGTGTCTTGTGCATCAGTGTGATACAAAGGTTCCGTGTTGTCTGGAGAGCAAACTGTTCAATTAAATAAAATCAAATTAAAACGATTAAAATTATTAATGCGTTAAAGTCCCACCACCAATATAAAGGCATCAATTAAAAGGGGAATTTGGCCAGTAAAAGCCAGGTGAGTTCTCCTGCCGTGGCAGCTATATATATGAGCGCGCCTTGCTGCCTGCTTCAAATTAATAAAAATGGAATGCGTGCTTGGCGCAGGGGCTGCTTGTTGAACATATGCTGCGAGCACGGCTAAGCCATCTGGCTCAGAGTCAAGTATTCCCACCAACTGTAGTCTTATGCTACCTGACAGTGGAAAAGCTTTATTCCCCTGGCATGGGGGCCACAAATGGAGAAATATTATTGAAATGATTATCTGCATCAAGACTCAGATTTGGGTTGACATTTCGCCGGCTCTGTGTAATCCGAGGGGTTGTCTAGGAGAAGGGCGGAGAGGGGGTTTGCTGGTAAGCCTTGGCGGGTTGATTAATGAAGCCAGGATACTGGGTGGACCCAGCCCACCTCCGCTCAGACCCAGGGGCCGAGCCCCGCATATGAAATTGGCCTCTGCTGCTCGTCTCCCTGTGAGAGAGAGCCGGCGATGATCCTCCCTGCGACGCGCTACCTTCGCTCACCAAAACAGCGGCCCAAAGCCGAGCCAGATCCAGGCTTAGAGTCTCTCCTGGCGGTGTGTGTGGCTGCTGGCGGATCCACACACCTGCTGGAGACACTCGAGTTATATTGTTTTTTTGCTGTGACATTTCATAATAGCTTTAGTGTTTTTCTGCTTAAAAGCTGCGGAATTTGATATTGAATTGTGTTTTCATGATTTTTGTGGATGTGACGTCTGAACGGCAAGTATTTAATTAGTATTGGTGACACAATTTACTCGGAGACTTTCCCTGTCTCTGCAATGGAAGGTGGAGTTGTGGTTGAGCTACCATCCAGTTTTCTCCTCACTCACAAACTTTGGGTGGCGTCCACTCAGACAGCTGTAAAGAGTTTCCTCTGCAAGGTGGAAGACAGTCACCTGGGAGAGACTCGGACTCAAAACTGTTGTTCCAGGGGGCATCTTTTAATGATACCACCCGGGCACCGCCTCGAAAGATGCCTCCAGGCCTGACCCAAGTCACGTTGGAGAGACTTTGTCTTGGGTTGTTCTGACTGCTGCCCCCGCAACCTTGGATACATGAAGCAAGATGGATTCTTTTAAAACTTGACCCAAAAACTTGAGGTTTAAATGTTTAGACACAGTTTAAAAATTAATTAAATTGAACCTGTTTGATCTCCAGACAACAGGGAACCTTTGTAAGTGCAGGAGTTCCTGGTCCACGGATCACACTGATGCACAAGACACGCGGCAGCTAGGATGATAACAACAACAACAAGCATGGAGGAATCCCTGAACAAAAGCAAACAAAAGCATCTGTTTGCTTTTGTTCAGGGAGGTTTTTCACTACACAATGGCCAGGGTTTCCACTACTCTGAATGGACTTGAAATTCTTATAAAATTTAAATTCTTATACAAATATTTTCAAGACATGAAAAGAGCTTTAGTTTAAATAAGGTGATATAAAAACTTGAATATAGACACCATCGTGATTTATTGTGCTATTGTCAAACTGATGCAAAATACACAATATTTTGTTGTTTAAATGTATGTATGGGTCCATCATTTGATCAGTAATATACCAAATTCATTCAAATTTAATAATGTGGCTTCTTGAGGCAAATATTCTTATACCATTCAATTGCGATTAATTGAGATTAATTCATCACAAATTCTCTTATTAACTAGATTATTGTTTTTAATTGAATGAGTACCACACCTAGTATTTTTATTGAAATGGCCACTGTTCCTGGTTTGTGTAGCCCACCACACATATGGATACCAAATATAAACTTTCTTTCCCTGCCTCTTCTCATGCCGTGGCTAAGTGTAAAACAGGGGTCGGGGTGGAGGTGGGTTATGAGTTACATCCACGTTGAAAGACAAGACAGCCGTTTTGCGTCATAGCTTTCTCAGGGTGATTTGTATTTTATACCTTAAGTGTGTCCAGTTGTTTAAAATGACAGCTCTGTCGTATGAGCAACACATCATGAATTTTTGTCATAGTTTGTTCCACGTTTTGTATTTTCATCTCCACTCCGTTGAAAATGTCAGCCGCCAAAACTGTGAATGTCAAGTTAAACATGTGAAAAGTGACTATCATCCCTCCTTTTCTGTTTGTGAAAGTTTCTTCTCCAGCTGCCTTGTATACACAACTGCTGCTGCACTACTTGAGTGAATAGCGCTGCCTAAAGACAAGCTTGCTGCCAACGTGTATCCCATGGACGACGCTCAGAGAAGACGGGCTTCAAGAAAGTGGGGAACCTCTTTAACCATTCATCGCCGGTGACTAGTCAAAGACAGCGTGGCTTTGTTAAAGCGTGATGTTATTAATAACAGAACACGGCGGGAACAATCGAGGACGCGGGCGTCTGCCGTTGCACTCGAACCGAGAGGTGATTTCTAAATAGTGTAAATGAGGTATTTACCTATTGTGATCCAGCCTGTGACACAGCAGACGTTTTTTTTTTTTTCCCGCCCGCGAACAAGACCAAAGAGAATGATTAATTACGAGCTCAAGGGTTCTACAGCTTCAGGACTAAATCAAGTTCCGAGAAGTGCTAACTTGCTAAAATATAAACTCATTTTAGGCCGGCAGATATTAAAATATAATCCATCTTCTTCCTCCACGGGGAAAGCTAATTAGAAAATGTGACTGGCATAAGAGAGGAGTGGCGGCGGAATGCTGGGATTGGAACACAGAGCGGAAAATCCCACTCTCCTGCGGAAGCTCCAAACTCCTCATATCTGGAGCTTTTATCACTTACCGTCTAGGTAGGTTGAGAAATACAACTCTCTTTCCGTCATGGGTGTGAGAAAGTTCAGTCAAATGACTGATCTCTCACTAATGTGCCGCAGTAGTTTCGCTCAATAGTTTTACATTTCCTTTCATCCAGAGCGATTCTGAAGAAGCCAGCAGGCTCTAAACTTAGGACAGCAAGTGCCTGGTAAGTGCTGCAGTTACTCACTAGCTGAGTGCTGCGTGTGAGTGCAAGGTGTACCGCATGTTACAGCACGTCTTCATGGCTGAGGCCCGTGTGGGAGAGTAGTTTGGAGCCTAGATGGAAAGTCATCTTGTCGAAGGGGTGATTGTGACGTCACATGTGAGCAGTTGGTCAAGGCGGCGGTAACTATGTTCGGTTGGGGGACGAGTGTAGTGTGTGAGAACTTTGGGAAGCTGAGAATCTGACCGAGGTTGTTATTGCAGTGAGAAGTTGCATCTAAAAAAAAAGTAACATCTCTGATTTATCTGTAGTCATAGTATGTTTGTTAGTTAGGGACTGGGTGAATGTGTCATATTCATGAACCAAAACAAGGTTCTATACAAACATCAGTGATTCCGGTATTAAACCTGGAGAGAATCCGTTTTGACATGACTCTGTAAAAGTAGCTGTGTTCTCCTAACTCAGCTATATGTCACATGCGCTGCGAATGAGTTGAGTAAACACTCAACACTTTGCATTGACCCAGCAACCTTCCGAATGACGTTCAGTGAATCCTTCAGAATGTCGGAATTAGAACAGGATTCCCTAAATAACGGCCCTGAAAATTACCTGTTTGCAACTTTTTTTTTGTTTTTGATCATTAGCATAGCATGCTAGTGGGCGGAGCATGTATGAAAAACATCCGAACCTACAACCTGCTCGACTTACGTCCACCCGTACTCACGACCACGGCCAGCAGATGCTTATTTATTTATTTTTTTCTTTAATGTCTGGCACCGCAGCACGTAGCAGCCCGGCAACGCGTACAACAGTTACGGCAGCACAGTATCCAGCATCTCACGCTCACACAGCGATCTACCACTACAGTAGCACCTATAACCCTCGCGTCGGCCATTTTGAATGGCATTCCACTTACGTCCAATCTGACTTATGACCTGTTGGTCGGAACTGATCCCAGTCGTAAGTCGGATGTTACTTGTATTTAGTACTGGAATCCAAATAAACACTGCAAAAAGATAATGTTAAATCTGTTGTAGAAAAGTCATTCTATTCTATTCTACTGGACTCTATTCTCTGTACTGTTTGCCTTTGGTCAAAAACTGTTTGATGAAGAGCTGCATTCTGAGCACATCCCAGCATCGGCGTATGAAACCGTGATTGATTAAATAGCAGCGCGGGAGAGGAGAGTTTAACCATGCCTCACGCGAGGGCCACTTATGTGAGCATCCTTGGAACCAGCACCGTGGGACTACACTACCTTAAACATGACACAGTGAGAGAGTCTAGTGGTCCCAGCCAGCCCAGCTCTCCCAAATCCCAGAAGACAATCCCCCGAGAGCAGGCCAGCTCTGAGCGGTGACAGCTTTGAGGCAATAAGCCAATAATAAAGACCGGCAAAGTGGCCAGTGGACGGATTGCTTCTCCCGCTACGTCTGGAATAGCAGAGCAAACAAGTGTCACTCAAGAGTCCAGTCCCCAACACGTTCAAGCGGTTTGGTCCCAGCCACTCCGCTCAATGAAGGCGCGCGTCTGATCATTTGTGGGCTCTCCCTCTCAAATGGACCTTCCGCAAGCATCTAATACGGCCGTGAGTGGCAAAGTGACACATTATTTTCAGCAAAACCTCCTCCTGTAAACTGCTTCGCGATAGGACGTTGCTTCATCATCCATTTACGCAGGCATATTGTCGTGCTGTAATGGCTGTCCAATTGCTGCCCTGCAGGGTATCAATTTAGCGGCTCCAAATGCGCCGAGACACCTTCTTTAACTACCGGGGAACGCTCACAATCATCGCCGAGCCAAATGCCTTTAACCTAGTGAAGCTTCATTTCCTAATGCAGGCGGAGGGGGGATGCAAAAGTTGCTGCTCAAGTCCTGTTTACAGAAATTGCTCTACGCAGGAAAAATAAATACATAATAACACATTAATTCCACGGTCAAAGTTCTCCTTCATGTGACATGGACTTTCCCGGCAGAACTTTGGTGGGAGAAGTTTTCGGTGTACTTCAGTGCAGGTGCACGGAGAGGATGACAGATTTCTGGGCTAGTTTGGAAAGAAAGATGCTGCAGGGGAAGGCAGAGGACGTTCTGAGATGGGGGCGGGTGTTGGGGGTGGGGGGGCAGCAGAGGACTCATTTGTATTTCAGCACTGCAACATTGCCATCTTATGGTCAAACTGTGAACCCAGGAAAGGCTCTTGATCCGGTTCTGAGACATGAAGGCTGCGTTCTACTATATGTTTATCATCCATCCATATAGGTGTGAGTACGCACATAACGAAAAATGAGGGTTGACACATATTTTTGTTTCTTCAGGTCGACCTGGGAAATCTCAAATAAAGTGACTATAGTTTGTCCTCACTGCAAAGAAGAGGCACATGTCTTGACCCCTCGGTCCCAAGGCAGAAGGAGAATATGAGGAAACGGTTGTGAAATTCAAACTACACAAAAAGGACTTGAATTGAAGCATTATAAATGCAGGAGAGTAATATAGTATAATTTTGATGCATGGTTTTGCCTCAAATACTGACTTACATTTACAAAATATCATAAATAGTGTCCATGAAATCAACATCATATAGTCTAAAAACTGTTTAGACTATTGGGTCATTTTGTGACAAAATAAAATGAAAAAAAAAACGGAAACTCAAAAAATAATTTTGCATTTAATCACAGTAAAATATTAACATTCTGTGTAACGTTTCTGCAGATTTTATTTTTTAAGTATAAAAATGTAGAATGGCTTCATATCGAAGTGTAGTAGCAGGACGATATACCAGCTGCAGTTGAAGCCGTCTGCTCTCCATCCATCACCGACTCTTCTGGTGGAGTAAATTTACAAACATGTAGTGAAGAGAAACCCTCAAGTGGGTGTACTTGTCCTCTACCTGAATAAATATTTGTCTGAGCCGCCCATGCAGCCCTGTTTTCCCACGGTGGCGTATGGGACGTCACGGATAAGAGCGATGATGGGCTGTGACAGAGAGTGACAATTCATCCCTTCATTCCCCCCTAACTGACATGTCACATTCTCTGATGACTTTATTGTGCTCCCTGTCACTGCACTTAATCTGTGTGTCAGTCAAGTCGCCGCAGCCGGCTCCAGCAGCACCAGCGCCGCAGCCAGACAGCCCAGCTAATACCCAGCCTTTTAATGACATTAGATTTGGAGTAATGCCATTCAGCGTGGCACTGATAGTATCTCCTATTTGCATGGTTCATCCGGTGACACAAGCCGCGGCTCGGCCGACAGAGTGGCGGTCATTTCCCCATCCATTTCTAGCTGGATGACAGATGTCAAGATGAAAACTGCCTTTTATTTACTGTGGACGTGTTTTTTATCACAGACATGATGTCTCACTTTACTCCAGGCGCTCACGCAAGGCATCAGAACCTCTTTGTGAGCGTAAACCAGCACGACTGTGAATGTCAATATCATTTCACATCATGTCTAATCTCAGCTGTTTATTTCTATGTGCCACGTCAAGGTACAGAAATTAGACTGGTGTTATTGTGGTCATAAAAGGGTTTTCGTTTTTTCATTTCTTTAAGATGATCAGCATCAATATTTTACTGTGTTGAGTGTATTTGGTAGGTAGGGAATTTTAGATCGAAACAACAAATACTAATACGCAGTAATGTGTAGCTCAGCAAAAATAAAAATAAAACAATCATGCCCCAAAATTTGCTGCAATAATATTGCGGGACATGTGTTATTTGTGAACTGTGCTTTATAAGTCTTTCTGAGAATCACAATTTGAATCTGTGCCTCAGAAATGTAGCATAAATGTAATGAGTAAGATGAAATGAGTGAGTGAAATGGCTGGTGTTTTTACTTGTTGTTCATGTGGTAGTGCCGTATTTACCACCCCGAGTCTTTGTTGGTGTTAGTTTTTTTATGCGACTGAATTGCTGCAACAATAATAATGACGGTAATGACAAAATGACAATCAAACATTGACATTTATATTAAATATTCAATATAGAGGATTAAAAACCTGAGTCATGCTTTTTTAATTGTATTTTTGTAAATAATGACATTTGCTTTTGTAACCATTGCGTTGAATAAAAAAATCTAAATGTAAGACTTTAAAAAGAAAATAAAACAATACAATAATATTATTTTTATGGTGTATAATATTTTACATTGCAAATATCTAAAGTCAAAACAATTAATATTCACATTTTTTGTGGGGTTACAGTGTACTATGTGTATTATTATAATAAAAACCTTCAAAGCAAAAATAGCTCAAGCCTTATATCAAATCTTCCCTAAATGAATTGCAATTCTTTTGTTGTTGACAGTTCATATAATCAACATTTTTCTCCCTCCCCCCCAAAAAAGGAAAAAAAAATTGAGTTATAATAGCTTTGAAGACTATGAAGTGATACATGACAGTCGGGTTCTTTATGAATTCTATAATGAGGCTGTCGCTATTAAATTTCACTGCGCCCTCACAAACAAGCGAGTGGTGAAACAAGTGTCACATTTGACAAAATATTTTCTTTTCCGTTTTTTTTTTTTTAGACAGTGGTGCAGTTTCTCTCCCATCAGGGCTGCAGTGACTAATTAAATGTAGTGAGCAGCGTAAATATTCCACAGGGATTCGCCAGGCGGTGAATTAATGTCTCACTATGAGCTGCTGACGGAAAGTTAGAGAAGCGGAGGGTAAATGTTCTCATCCAGCTGCGTGACGACCACTATGGTAAAGTCACGTGCTTCAAGTCATGATAAGAAAACTTTCTATGGCACTAAATATACATACTATAAATATATATATGAATAGAGATTACAAAACTGAGACTGGATGTGGCGTCATTTTCCTCTTGCTACGGAGAGGAGACCAAAATTAAAGTGCTCATTTTGGGCTCATTTTGTCTCTTAACAGCGGGAGAATACCTCCAACTCGACCCCTCAGGAAGAACCTTGGATGACTTCCGTGCCATTGGAAGTCCTTCCCATGTAGTCGTTGAAACAGCTTCTCTGCTGCTGCTCTGCTCGTGAGGAGAAGTCTCTTAAGCCGCCGCAGTAAGGAGCAGGCAGAGCTGCCCAAGAGGAGTGAGAGCTGTGGCGGCGGGGTGGGTGTTAGGGGAGGAAGAATTACACGTTATTATGTCCATTTTAAATCTAGATACTTCCCCTAATATCCCCGTGCCTGTGAAAGTGCCCGGACATCACTTCTGCTCTCCTCAACACATGTAATTGCAAATTTGCAAGAGCTAAACTAATTTTACGACACGGGAACACCTGTATTCATCTACATATTAATAGAAAACAGGAAGTATAAATCCCAATTTTCCTGCAGCCAGTGTCAGTGAGGATGTTCCTTGAGGGAGAAGCCTGTCTCCCCGCCATTAAAATATTGGTGCACTCTCTACGCCTCCTCTCTGAGCGTCTTTTTTTTTTTTTTCTCTTTTTCAAGGCGAACTCAGATATCACAATTATGAATGGCGCCTAATCTACATCACCGGGGTTGACACCTCTTATATCCCTATATGCCAAAGTACATTTAACTTTCCGCCGCAGAGGTGTTCGCCCGGCTGAGTTATAGAGGAGGAGAGAAGCAGCTGTGAGTCTCATTTAGCCGTAAAAGGGAGGCCGTGACTGATGGTCCCATTTGGATTAGACCCGAGCCTGGTGACCTGACGTACCTCTGTATTAGAGCGGACAAACCTTAGCTGCCACAAGTGACCCCCTGTTGTAGTCCGGGGAACTAGATCAGCTGCAGTGCTTCAGGTGACACTTTATTTTGGGTCCATAAAAGTTTTGTGTAAATGGTGAGTAATATTTATGTGTTTGGGGTTGCCTTGGTGAGTGCTGCAGCCTAGCAGCAGGAAGGTGAGGAACATGAGCACTTTCCTGGATTCCCTGTTAGCTATGACTCCTACTTGTCTAGGCCTGAGTATGCAGTGGGCTGGCAACCCACCTGAGAGTCTACCCAACAGTCCTGTGGACATTTGTGTACAAGGCTGATGCAGAGGTTTGCTTTCTGCATTGGATGTTGACCCATAGTTGCTTCAGATGTTTCCCGCTCCACCTCCAAGTTCAAAATCATTTGAGGTGTTGTACTAAGTGAGGCTTTGAAGTAGTGCTCTGAGTGAAATCTGACCTTACCCTTACCTCTGTCTTCCTTTGACGTAAGGCACTGCCCAAGGTGTCTGGAACCTTCGTGGAACCTTCAGCTGGCCTGCCCAACCCGCGGCCAACCAACCCCACATGCAGCTCTTTCCCCAGTTTCATGCGTCTCTCCACCAAATGAGCCACCGAACTGGGAGTGGGATCTTGGTCAAGTTGCTATTGAAATGATTGTTTATACAGGAAATAAGATGAAAATGTAAGAGCTATTCTGGCGAAATGTCAAATTTTTGTTCAAAGACTTTGACTTATCTTTGAAACATAAACAATAAACCTCACCGCACGTTCAATGCCGATGTGAGTCGTGGTCCTAAGACTTGGACCGACCGTCAACAGATCCAAGATCAACACGATTTACATGTCCTCAAGATTCCTTCCTTGAAGCCTTAGCGCTTTTTTGCCAACATTTTCATGACACTTAGAATAAAATTCCACTGTTATGCTGATGACTATTTATTGTATATTCCAATGTCCCGATGTCCAATGTGAAACATGCAATGCCTCATCATGCAATGTGCTACGTCACGATGGACTGCGAAACTCCACTTGAAAACAGTTGACATTTGATGATAGATTGATAGAGACATGCAGGTCGGATCAGAGCCAACCCTTCTCATCCTGGTCATGGACTGTTTGTTCCTCTTCCCTCTGGCAGGAGGCTATAGTCCATCCAGACCAGAACCTCCCGTCACAGGAACAGCTTCTTCCCCTCGGCCGTCGGATTGTTGAAAACGTGAACAGCCTTTGTTGTTTTATTTTATTTTATTTTATTTTATTTTATTTTATTTTGACCATGGCAATAAAGTTGATTCTGATTCTGAAGACGTCTCCATCCAGCTTGACTTGACCAAGGTTCCCCTTTTAATGTGCATCATAAACTTGCCGCAGTCATTCAAGAACAAACTCTGCATCCGTGTGTGTGTCATGGACAAGACAAACAGGGGGAGCCACTGTCAGGTCAGGCTCTGACAGAGCCGCCGTTGGTGCAGGTGCTCCACGTGGCCTCATTACTAACAGCACCGGCGGTGGTCTAATGAACTTAAGACAAAGCTCATTAATGGACGGGAACAAAGGCTTAACATTTTTAGGAAGTGTGAATCACCGTGTTGCCATGTCTGACAGCGTTTTAGGCCACGTAGAGGATGCCAGTGAAGGTGTGTGGACCAAGCAATGGCGGGGCAGGTCAGGGGGAGCAGCTCCAGACCCCCGCTGATATAGTCACCTGCGACAATCCTTTATGGGCTGATAAAGTGATGGGAGTCTCTCAAGGAACAGTGCAGTGAGGTGGCGGCGGGTCTCCCACGGGAGCAGGTGTCAGGGTTGTCTATCAGAAGGCAGAAAGGAGAAAAGGGACATGTTACCGGGCGCCATTGTATCCCCGTTGTCATTGACTGATCGGCTCCATTTAGCTGGCTTTCACAGTGAATGAAACCACCTGAATAGATGAAAGCGACACAGCCTTCCTGACAAACAAGAGGCCCTGGAATATTCATGGAGGATCTGCGAGGAAAAGATTAATGTATTAGAAATTAAAATGGGGCCCGGACGTATGATCTTGCTCTAACACTTGGCCAGACCTGTGTCACCCGCCACGAGCGCCTGAAGTCAGCACATGCCTCTGCCAAGGTGGAGAGGAATCATTAAGCACCCCGCCATTGTGTGAGCAGAATAATCAAACTTCACCCCGCCGCCGCTCCCGCCGCCCCATTCTTTCCCACAGCACTGACAATGAATAATTCTGGAGCCATTTGCAATGTTAACGCCACCTATCTGGGCCATCCATGCCTTTATGATAAGAGCTCCAAATATGCATTTCAACAGTCTGAACAGAAGCTGCTTCAGCGGCGGTTGAAAGGACACCTGTCAGTCATCTGAAAGAGCTGTCAGTCTCTGTCACGCCACGGCGGCAGGGAAATGGCCCGAAAGATAATCTTTACTCTCTCTCTTTCTCCACCTCCACCTCTCTCTTTCAGATCGCAGCAGCTACATTTGCAATAGAGTGACAAGTGATTTACACTGGAAAATGGATTGTGTTTAAACTAGAAAAAAAGGAGGGGGTCTGCATTCTTTAAGGCTGCGGTCTTCCTCGCCGGTGTACAGCTGTATCAAATATGCTATCATAAATGTGATCTGGACTACACTGAATGTCATTATGCGTGATACTGGGAGCACTAGACAGGCTACTGAGCTCAAAGGTGACTTAGATTACTCCTATCTCTCCGTGCAGAACAGAGACGCTGCGAGCGGCTGGCGGGGCGGGATCTTTCCCGCCCGCCAGGAGAGCTGCGATTCTTTTTCAGAAAGTTTACTTGTGGAAGCGAGTCTCCTGTCACGATCACCCCCAGAGAAAATCCGCGATCAGTGTCGCTTCCCAGATCGGACTTGGACCGACACTTGGATGGAGATGAGCCCCCTCCTCAAATAGGCCAGTCATTTGTTAAGCACCACTAACTTGCTCGCCACCAGCTGTCGGTGGTATTTACAGCTAAGGAGCAGGGATGATTTTGGATTGGTGTTGCTCGCGACCAGGACATCATCGGGCACGGCGCCACATTGCCGTCAGCTACTCTGCAGGCCAGAACACCCGACACTCACAACGGAACCTGCAACACCACCGGCTGGAAAGTTGGGCAGGAAGGGATGAAGCTTCTAAATGGCACTGTGAGAACCGTGGCCGCAAAATAAATGTGGTGAAAACTTGCATTATTTAAGAAGACAAACAGTGAATTCATTCTGTCACAATCTGTAAATCATGTTCATGCAACTCACTAGAAGAAGTTTTAACTAAATCTCTCGTAGGTCACATCATCCAAACTTAAACTTCCAGAGTGTTCTGTTCAAAGCGCTTTACAAGAGAAGCAAGACGTCTAACAAACTGTCAAAACCATAGATGTGGTGGAACCATGGGGCGCACAGTCAGATCCATTTGATCAGACATGCACAGTAATGCACAACTTTTTTTTCATCTCTGCATGCTTGAAATCTAGTTTATTTGATTTGATCATTTTTTTGTCTTTAACTCTAATTCATCATTAGTCTTCACTTATCTTGTCTCTATATTTTCTCATGTACCGTCTCTGCCTTGTGAAACTGGAAGATTGTGCAAAAATAGTCCTTGGAAAATCATTTAACAATGAAAAAAAGAAATCATTTGCCTTAAAGACTGTCATAGACTACAGTGGAAATTACAAAATGAATGTTCCCTGAAGTGTTAATGTTTATTTCATACATAACGTGCAGCTCCATGCAGCATCCAAGACTATAAAATTACAGTGGTTTACACTTGCTGATGTAAGCTTTTTCCATTTTTTTGATAAAAATTATGGTTGTATTGTTGAGTTTTAAAATGGAAATAGTAAAATCATCCACAACTATGCATGGATATAAACTGCACTCATATGAGCACTTCATTCTGGATGTGAATGTTTGTTTCTGGAACCAACTCACCTTGCACTGTAATGACCTTTTAAAACGTGGGGATACTGAAGCTCTTCAATGTCATCCTGGGAAATCTGCCAAAAGCTAAAGTCACTTCAGTTCATTCAGAAATATACAAATCCCGCTATCATCCATTCTATGCTGGTCGTTTTAAAGAGAACAAGAGGAGATTCTTTGCCACATACTTTCCACGCCATGTCCACTTTTCTGACAGTCTCCTCATTGTGGCTCTGTTCGGACTCTGACCAAGAAATGAGTCACGATGAATGTTGACTTTCATTTCGGTTCAGCGCAGTAGGCTGGCATGATCCCTGATACTGAACCCTGACTCACCAGGCGTCCTCAGATCGAGTCCTCTGTCCCTCTGTCTTTTATTGTGAAAAAGCTCTTACATTGGCACTTCTGACTGGATGAAGTTTGGCGACGCGCTCGCTGCTGGAGCTACATGTGTCAGAGCGACAGCAAGGCCAGTGAGAACAAAAACATCATCACGCAACGTGCAGAGGACAGATGAGCGCACGCTTCAATCATTTTGGAGTGAATTAAATGTTATGAGTAACTCCAATGAAGTGAATAAACGAACAAAAGGAGGCTACTTATCTCACCCCCCCGCCCCCCGTTTTGAAATCCCCACGCAAATGAACGTCAATAGAAGAGCCTGTACAACAGCTGTCTAACAAATTATTCAGTGACCACGATTTCGCAGTTGAAAAAGTCACCAGAAAGCCATTTACCTGAGTCACAAATGAGTATGTAATTGACTCCGGTGGGAAAATAAGTCAGGTTAACTACTGGAAATAATGTGTAAATTCAATACGTCTCCTAATGAGCTCATTTGAGTTTGTAGCAATTATATTTGCTAGCCTTACTGTGGGTCGGATTCCGCAGCTGAGTCGAGGTGAATAAAACCGCTGCTCCCTTGTATTCATTAAAATTAGCATATGGACCTGTCAACACTTCTCAGAGGCTCGTTGAAACAATGCCATTTAGCCCTGCATCAGGCGATGCCAGTGGAGTGGATGCATGCGGTGGGTAAATGCCTCCCCACCCCTAGCGACAGGGGTAGAACGGGACTCGCGATGTTGGCTCTGACGCACAAAAGAGGCTGCGTTTTAACAGCCAGGGCCTGGCCTCTGACCAGGGGCCATCCACATCAACACTGCTTACGCTCTATCGTAGCTTGCAGCTACTGGCTCCGCCAACCCGCTCGGTGCATACACCCAGACGGGCAGCGAGGCGAGCGAGGCGCGCGTGTGAATGCGCGTAGGTTGGTGGACGGAGGAGGGCGAGTCAGATGTACGAAGATTCCTGTCAGGTGGGTTTGTCTGTATAGTTACATCCATAAACAAGATGACGGAATACATTTCGACATTTGAATCTATCTCATCCCAGCTACACTAGGTGAGCAGTGGAGGACACCCTGGACAGTTGGCTGGTCCATCACTGTGGACACCTATAAACGCTTGCTTTATTGCAGTGGAATCTTTTCCTGAAGAATACTATGCACGTGTGAAAGATTCCTTGAAACAGCAATTGGATCAGCTTTAGCTAGAGCATCTTCTAGCCTGAAATAAATTCAATCTAATACTGCAATGTAGCAAAATATTGTACATTATTGAATCAAAATAATAATAATAATCTGTGAGACATCAAGTACATCCATGGTGAAGTGCGAACGGCGAGGCATCACTGCACTCACGGTCAAGTATAAAATAAGTCAAAAATAGTGGCAAAAACAAGTGTTCTAGCTTTAATATTAAGCTAGTATATTTCATATTTAGTAGTATATTTATGAGCACTGCAGAAGGAGTGTCAAAACGTTTTGTGGAAGTATACAATTTATTTTTATTTAGGGGATGAATTGAAAACATCAATTTATGTTCACCCTTTTTTTTGTGGTTACCTGAATAATTCTTGATATTTTTTTACCACTTAGGAAGATGTCAGAAACATCTAGGTGAACCGCAATACCTTGATACGTCTGAATCTTTCTGGTGCACTAAAGATTAGCATATAATTTTATTTTGCAACATGTATTTGACGCTCTTTTGGACCTCATGAGATCAGTTGGTGGGTCAGATTTGGCCCCCGAACCTTGAGTTCGACACACATGCACTACAGTAAAAATGGAAGGAAGCTTTGTTCTCTTTTGACTGACCCACCAACTTTGTGTGTCCCTCCACCAGCAAGGTGGAAGAGATAAACTTTTTTTTTTCACTGCAAGTTACTTCAAAATCTTAAAAGTAAGATGCTCCTGAGCATCACTTAAAAGCATTCTTATCAAAAGCCAGCAGAAATGAGGGGGAAAACGCCGGCGTATTGTTTGTCATCATTACACTGATGCTGCCACTGAGAGGTATTGTTGTTCAGCGGAGCACGCGAGGCTCTCCTTGCATTGTTGTGCCAGGATTTTAAACCAGGCGCGAGTTATCAATGGACCACAGACTATTGGACTCACTCGGCTGTGCCTTTCGATACACTTCACAACCCCACGTGCCGAGTAGCCAGCCACGCTTCCGCACAATCGGCCAGCCTCGCTGACACCAGATCCAGTTCTAATGGATTGACCACGATTCAAAACAGCTTAGTGACTTTATTCCAGTGACACCATTTCAATTAATGCAATCTCATTAGAGCCACGGTTATTAGTAGCTACACTGTATTAGGACGTAATGAACCTTGCTTATGACGGCAGAAACCCAG
Organism: Synchiropus splendidus; assembly: GCF_027744825.2. Lineage (NCBI taxonomy): Eukaryota > Metazoa > Chordata > Actinopteri > Syngnathiformes > Callionymidae > Synchiropus > Synchiropus splendidus. The sequence continues at coordinate 14,310,061 of NC_071343.1, read as the reverse complement.
TCAGAGGGAGAGAAGACGGGCGGAGGGGAAGTCGGCGATCTGCACGCTGCGATTACCTGAAGCAGCACAGCAAATGTAAAGGCCTTGGGCTGGCTTTGATATTTCCATCGCTGCCTCTGTCTCCCGTGACCTGGACTGCATCTAACAGACCTAGACTGGAGGTCAGTGGGAATCAAGGGGAAGGAAGGAAGGAAGGAAGGAAGGAAGCAGCAGGCAGGAGAAGAGCCAAGGAGCCTCTTCTTTATTTACCTGCGATATTAACTCTTCAACTTCTGTTGCTCCTCTTTCCATCTCTCCACACCACATTCTCTCCATCTCAAGCACACACACACTCGCACACACACACTCTCTCATTATGTTACCTTTCCACAGTGTTGGGTGCCATTACCTCTCCCACCTGAGCACTAAAAGGAACTGGGAGTAAGTTTTTTTTTTTTTCTGTCAGGCTGCCTATTAAAAGATTACATTTTCACACTTCTGTAGAACAAAGCCTTAATGAGGAGGAAGGGTGTAGATGAAGAGGAAGCCATTTTATAGTCTGGGAACAACATACTGTCTGGATAATGACGGGGAGAAAGGAAAAGAAAAGTAAATGGAAGAGCGCTGAAGAAACATCGGAATTCACTTCACACTAAAACAGACGCCATTTATTTACTCATATTTTACTCTCCGACTAGAACCAAAGTGCTGCAGAAGGGAGGAAGCAGTCGACGAAAAGGTGTCGTACTCCAAAATAAGGCTTGTTTCTCTCTTTCACTGCACCTTTAAGAGTCCTGAGGAGCTGATGGGGAGACATGTGGTGCGCAGACATGCAGAATAATGCTCTCCATTTGTCTTGATTGACATGTCTTTTTAATGTCACTCGTACACCAGGGACGGCGGCCGTACACTGGACAGAATGGAGATAGTGTTACATCAGGGAGACGATGGAGGAAATCGGAGTTTTGCAAAGAGTTGATTATTTATAATGATGAATATAAATGAATCCTGCGGAGGTTTGTGATGACGGCTCCATCATTGGCCATGCAATATGACATTTTGTGTGCAAAAAAATAAAAAATGTTGCTTTATTATTGCACCAAAAGTTACATATATGTTGTACAATTGCAATACATGAAACCTCAATTGGTTAATCTTCTTTTTTTTCTTTTAAATTGTATTTCACTTCAGTTTTATTGTTGGTGCTATAGATAAAAGGCAAGACTTTTCTTTCATATGAAGACTTCACAATGGACTTAACTTAAGAAGTATTGTTAAATATTATTTTTATTAACTTGATTTGTCTCCAAATATGTAGTACTTTTAACTATATATTAGTTTTTCGTGTATTTTACCAGGATTTGCCATTTTATTCATTTTTTTTATTTATTTTGTAGCTTGTCAAGCTGCACTTGATGCATAAATGGTGCTTAATTCTTGTGTCATCTTATTGTCAATAGAAACATATATTTATTAGTCCATCTATCTATCTATCTATCTATCTATCTATCTATCTATCTATCTATCTATCTATCTATCTATCTATCTATCTATCTATCTGTCTGTCTGTCCATCCATCTATCTATCTATCTGTCTGTCTGTCTATCTATCTATCCATCTATCCATCCATCTATCTATCTATCTTACCCTTCTGCAAGGTCCTTAAAAGAGACAGACACTGTTGGTCATGTTGAAAAAAAGAACTAGAGAAGTCTACAAGCAATGTAAAAAAAAACATTATACCTATACTATATCTTGTACTTGTGTTCTCCATTCTCACCATCCTATTTTGAGCTAGATTCTTATTTATGTCATGCATGTTTGATGGCAGGATAAGTGGCCATAAAGTTTTGTCAAATTATTCTTTAAGCTGGCTGACCTGACTTTTCTAGTCCTATTCCACGACTTGGACAAATCTGTCATTTCATAAAAACATTAACGTCATGTTTAATTTCTGTGATTTTAAAGTAATGAATGCCTTCATTTTAGTCTGAATCACAGAGAAAAAAAAACAGCTTTAACACTCCCTTGTTTCTTCTGAGCATTTCGATTCATAAATCTGCCTCGTGCCCGGCTGACAGCGCCGCAGCCTTTCTCTAAACATGTTTTTGTGTGTAGACTAATACAACCCGGCTAAAATTCCTCTCATCCCTTCAAGCGCAAAATACAAAAGGCCCATGCTGCCACTACCTGATTCAATCAAGTGTGTTACATTGTATACCCATGGGCAACAAGGCGACTTGTATTTTAATTAATAATGTAATACCCCGGTCTCAAAGGCTTGGCCCTTGGCATTCTTGCTGCCTTTTTTTTTTTTTTTTGTAAATACTCCTAAGATCCCCGCAAAGAGGCTGCAAGCCTTTTTCTGCACAATGGTGCGGCGTATTTTGACACTGCAGAGGCCAGTTTTGGGAAGCTTAAAAAGCAAATTGATAAGAATCCAGGAGAAAAGTTGAAGGCACGTGGCGTGAATGTAAGTTAATGTTGAGGGCCGCGCAGAGAGAAACATAGCTGCGGGTGCTGCGTTGTGAGGAATAACAAGCACAGTGAAGGGTAAACGCACGCTTCTGTGGAGATCCTGGACCCGGGAGAAGCCTGGGGGAGCTTAAGGGGCTTGTGGGACGGGGGCTGTGTTCAACCTTTATCTGCAGCCACACACACCACAACAACAGCAAGTGACGGCACATTTACAGTTCGCCCTGAGAGGCTGTGACTCATTTCTTCACACAAACTGTAGGATCTTAAAGAAAAACATCAAGTCGCGCCTCTGTTTGTCATCTAGTCTCATAATGGCCGCTGGTTTGCTTAGCTGAAGTGGATGATCTCATAAAAGCAGCTGTAGATTATATCATTTCAAATTTGTTCTCCAAGCTTCTGAACTGATCTACCTCTCCATCTGGTCCTGGGTCTGCTCAAAGGTCTCCTCCTCTACACAGAGTCTCAAATGAACAGGCATCGAAAGGGCCCATCTGTGTTGAGGTGACAATTCTGACAAAACTGAACCCTCATTTTTCCAATATAATTATTGCGTTTAGCAGTGAATTCCTCAAGTAAAACATTCAAATAATTCATAAAATCTGTAGGTATACGTCATACGTTTATCTATGTATACTTCTGACTCCACCCACTCCACTGTCTGATCCTCCATCTGCTCATGTGGTTCAGATCAAACAAACTAAATGAAAACATACTGCACTTTTCAAATGAAATAAAACGCAAATTGCTCGCCGATGAAACCAAATCGCTCATCGGAAGGAACAAGCTGCTCAGGGTTCCAAACATCTTCGTGCTTCTAAACTGTCTTGAAGTCTCCTACAGAGGATTTTAAGCTACAGCCCTTCACTGCATGATTCCAGAATGCTGAGGAAAAAACACTTCTGTATCATTTCAACAGTTTTTATTAATGAAACGCTTTTTAAATAAATCATAATAAATAAATAATAATTTTTATCAAAATAAATAATCAAGCTTTTCACTCACACAAAACATTTTCTCATCCTTTCCATCAAAAAAACAGAAGAAAACATGACTACGATGACTTCTATTGGCCACAGCTGTATTAGAAGATATCTTTTACGGCGGCTAGTTCTCACATCAATATCAATCTAAACATTCCAAACCAAGACACCATTCTTTTTTTTGAATGGAACAAGCCGTGTAATTAGCTAACATGTGCACGAGTACAAGTAAATCTGAAGTGATTATTCCTGCCCTCGGAGGAAGCCCGTCTCCCCGCGCTCTGTCAAAAGGTCAATTATGGCCCCAAACCGCCACGGAGTGACAGTGACCTGGAAGCGCTGCTGATGACCCCACATCCAGGGGCCCAAAAGAGTTGATCATCTAACATACAGGCCGCCCGCAGCCATGGAAATCTGACATTTGTCCTTATTCAAATGAACACAAACAATATGCAGCTCATGCCTCTGCCTAACCTGCGCCAAAGCCACCAGCAGAACAAACACGGCGCACTCCCAACTACGTCTGTCCGGTTCATGGCGTGGAGACCCGGGACAGTGGCTTATTTCAAGACAAACAGTGGACTCATATATATACAACAATAAATCAATCTGCGCATGAGATTAGGATTATATGGCGGCGAACCAGAGACAAGTGAAAAGATCAAGAAAAAAATAAACATTGGTAAATGAATGTGGAAAAAAAAACATACAACTTTAAGCAAAACATTCATGATCAAATGAGTGATGAAGTTAAAGATGGGATCGTCTAAAATTCAGGTTCACTTGAGACAAAACTCTAAGTTTCTTTATTTTTCTTTATTTAATATATGATGAAATGTGTTTTTTTTCCTTTCCTTCATTGGCTAATTTAATTTGAGCTTTTATTTTTATTAAACCTCTTCTGTGACAATTACACATTTTGCTGTTTTTACCCCGTAACATCCTTGAATGACTTAAAATATGTAGCCAAGATACTGTATAATCCCAGTGTATACCGTAAAAATATTCTTAATTTTGCGGAATTTATTTCTGCATAGTGTTTTTTTTTTGTTGTGTTTTGTTGTGCTTTTTCATTTTTTCAAGTGCTATCGCTATCTTATGAATTAAAGTTTATCTCCATTAACACGTTAATGGAAAATGTACATACAATTCAGTCAATACTTCTTACAGGATGCAGATAATGAAAAGGAGCGGAGTGAAGAAAAGTTTGTATCATTTCTGCCCCCCAAATTTAGTCTACTTTTTTTTCCTTGTTCTCAATGAAATTCTGAGATCCTCTCCACTGTTGATAAAATTTGTGTCATCTGCAAACAATAAGCGTCATTTCCTCTCTTCTTCTCAGAAGAAGATATAAAAACCCACCAAGTGTTGTCTCTTTCCTGTTGAACCGAAGTCATAAAGAACCAGAGAAGAACAGCCGGTACTTTAGTTGAAGTCCACACTGCTCCCTGGATGTGACACTTCTGTACGTTATCTACGGCAGCCGGACCTATAAATGAGAAGCTCTGCCATGGTGGAGGTGCGGGGTGTAAAAAAAAAACTCGCCACTGCGCCTCATTACTGAGCTTTTAATAGCTGTGGGGGGAACTGAAAGTGAGACATGCTGAGAAGTAAAGGTGCTGATCCTCATCTGCTGCTTCTGACAACACACCTTTTGATTGAAGTTAATCCGGCTTGCATTAGTGGCCGGTCAGAGGGAGGGAGGTGGGGGGTGGGGGGGGGCAAGGGGACACCCTGGAAAGGTTGGACGCCGGAGAGTGATCAGTCTTTTTTCCTGTGGCGCCTGTGTGGGAGGAAATAGATCAACACTATATTTAAATGTGTTCATTTTTAATAGCTAAAATAGAATCGACCTTGACTGAGTAAATGTTTGGTCTGGGCTGCACACAAAGACAGCAGTTTTACTATGGGGGGGTAGTAAAAGCTTTGCAAAAACACCTCCATAAGAAGGTTATTGCTGCAACAGCAGCGCATACGCGGTGAATTCCCCCTGAATAGCACTTGCCTGAAGCAACACCTACCACGGTAAATGTTTATCCATGTGGACTTCCCATCTCTTGCTGTTTTGTCTGCGTGCGCACAAGGTAGCGGGTCGGCCTGGAACCGTATGACACAGAGCAAGGCCTCTCATGTCTGCAGGGCGTTCTGCGGAGCATGATCATGAAAAGCAGAAACATGGAGGAAACTGCAAAAGGTTGAGCCGTGGAAACGTCTTTCTGCTGCACGTCAGTTAATCTCCTCCTTTCCCCTTCGGTCCCACCTCACTTTTCGCTATTACATTTTCAGCAAAAACACATCATACAAATGGGACGAAAACCTAATCATTCCACTCTCAAGTGAAAAAAATGGTTATTTCTCACCTCTTAATTCACGTCACGAGGAAAGGAGAAGCTGTGTATCAGATTGATTCGGAGCCCTGGCCCCGAGCAATGCAGCGCCAACACCAGCTTTAAATACAGATCGCCGGCAATAATAGAACAGAAGAGTCGGAGGGCTTTCACCGGCACCGGCTCTGGACTGGCTCCCGCAAAAGACAACTTCAATCATAATGCTCAAATGAGTCCAGTTCTTTGAGCTCCGTCAACTGTAAACTGTTATTGATCCCGACAAATGAAATTTGTTCACGTTGATCGATCAAACACATTATCTGTGTTTTCCAGTCTATTGCCAGCAAGTGGAAACTCAGGAAGCATCAATAAATAGAGCCGGGTCACCCCGGGTCCATTCCTCTCACGCTCTCAGTGCAGCCGACTAAACACAAGCGCTCGTACTTAAAGGTAATGGACCTGCATGATGAGTGAGCGCCGAGCGCCCCAGGTGTCGGGATCCACCTTCAAGGTCTGCAGACGCTGGTGTTGCCCTCTTCGCTTCTGCCCCAAATAACAGCACCTCCCTCCCCAATCTCGCTCCCGTGCTGGTGTAAGCCTTCCAGCTGGCACCCCGCGCCTGGACTTGGCAGGTCGACGGGAATTAAATCTATATCCAGTTACCAAATATCAGTGGAGACCAGCACTTCACTGGGGACCTCCGAGAGGAAGCCATGTCAATAGAACAAAACGCTGCTCCTGGCACGAGACGCCTCAGACAGGAGCGAAGTTTTAGAAGAAATGCAGAAGAAAGGTGTGGACCCCCCGATTAAAGGCAAGTATTACAGTACGAAGCTGGTGAAACGTGTGCACCTAAGATTCAGTGAAACTGGAAGTGACTACAGCAAAACTGTGTGCTGAAGAATAGAAGGTTCATTTTCACTTTCTTTTCTAATTTTGTTTGGGTGTAAATCATTGTGGACAAATTAGAACTTAACTACTTCCTTTTTGTCCTCATCTGACCTGAGCAAAGTGTGGCCACGGGGGCCTCTGACAGCCCTTTCCCTGGATATTTCTGGCCCTCATGAGGTCAGTGTGAAACTATAAAACGCACCACCATGAAATGGTCTTTTCCTGTCTTCACATATCAAGGTGATGGGATGTTACCCCCAGAAGAGATGCACAGATTTCAATAAGATCTCCAGGAAATGCAATAGGACAAGGTACAATTTAGTCGATTTTGGTGGTGTTCTGATTACCATCTTCATCCAAGACTCTTCTGAAGATTCATTTCTCTCCATCTCTCCTGGCCTACTGCCACCTGCTGTCCAGTTGAGTTCATTGTCATCAATGATATTCCAAATGCTAAAAAAGACTGATGATTTCTATTGTACTTTCACTTTTTTGCTTTGTTTTAATGCTGTTTTTCTGTTGTAATAGTGAAATGTATTTGCATTGTCACATCATATGATACGCAGCAACAAAATGTTAATATTCATTGAGCTTTATTATAGTGTATTTCTCTCAGCTGTGTTTGTCTATTTCTTTTTTGGGTTTTGTTGAACCAATAAACTCATCAAATTAATGTCACCTTTTTTTAATTCACTGGGCAGCCAGTGACAGCCGTACCAGAAAAATTGTGTCCTTTTTTTAACCTAAATTGTAATAAAACAAAACAAAAAAATAAGTTGAGTGCAATCTTACTTTAAGGTCCAAAATGATGTATCCCCGAAGGTTGCATCTGGTCAAATATCTAAAGTTCTTTCTCTTCTTCACCTTCTTCTTTTCGCAGCACTCACTCTCATCATCACTCTGCCTTCATCCCTGGACATCTGTCCATCTTTTTTCTTTTGGTTAATCCAGTTCGGGTAGTGGTGGCAGCACATGGAGCAGAGAGGCCCAGATTGTTGGTGGCTCCTCCCAAAGTGACTGATGGCTGATGCACCTTCTCAACTTGTCAGGGACGAGCAAGGTTTCTGCTCTGAGCCTCTCCTGGATGTCCACGCTTTTCTCCCTTTCACTGCAGAGGACATAAGGCAATACTTCTGACCTGGATATCCTGTCATGATTTGACCTGAGCACAGAAGTATTTCTTGGTCACCTCACTTTGGAGTGTTCAAGTGTAGCCAGCAGGTCTTCTTGCATCAATCCTCTTAAACCCAAACAACTTGAAATGAACTTTTCCTCTCACGTCGACGTCACAGTTTGTGGCGTCAGAAAGCGAGGGCACCAGTAATCGACGTGGAAGCATCCACCCCAATAGAGTGTGGGAGCAGCTCTGATAGCTCCTTTATTATGGAAAATTATTTTAAACAGAATAAAACGACACGGGCTCATTTCCCCGCCACCGCCCCGTGTTTCTGCCACTATCACTGGGCCTATTGATAAGATGTCTAAATTTACTGCGGAATAATTCTGCAGGAAAAGAGATAAAAGGTTGCTGAATAAAATATGAGGCGGAGGCTGTAAATTGTAGCAATGCATATCATTTCATTGAAATGTAGGACGCAATTACCATCTGCTACACTCATCAGTCCCCTCCTTTATGACTTAATTATATGTTTAATGCTATCAGATCAAGGAAAGGGCAACACAGATGAATGAGAGAGAAGGAGGAAAGATTCCGCAACAAGACAAAAGGCAGATGAAAAGTAACATAAAAGGATGGAATGGATTCCTTTCACCAGGAAATGGAAAAAGTTCATTGAGATACATTGTTCCCTCATTGGCGGAGCCTTATCCGCGATAATGGACGCAGCGTGTCGCCAGTGCGTCTCGTAACGGTCAGACAATAGATGTCAAGTAAGTCTGCCTCCGCCAGCATGCCGCGATCACAGCCATGACGTCCAGGAACAGCAGGAAACGGGTTCAACTGGAGGAGTCAAGGAGAACCACGGCGTGTGGCAGTTACACCGGAAGTGTTTGAGAAAGTGTCTCTGAATGGATCGTTTTGAAAAAATACTTTTACATGTGATCAGAACTTGAAGTGCAAGTGTGAAGGTTATATTATTTAATCTTAGTTTTGTTGTTGTTTTATCACAGTTTATGATGCAATAAATGAAAGATGAATAAATTAGACCACTAAAAACATGTACTGTAAATCAAACATTTCGTATTCTATTTTTTGTAATATTATAACAACATATATACTTCCTTTCACAGTTATAACTGCTTATAAGGTTATAAGGTAACAAACACTTTTGTGTTTGTTAATTATATTTATAAATTATTAATAAGTCGCCTTAAGTTTGCGTTGTTTACAAAGTTGTATCTCATTTGAAAAATACATGCTTAATGAACACTGTAGTAAAATGTGCAGTTATTTCTAGTCAATCCATTTAAGGGTGAGAGTATACTACAATGACAACAGTATTATAGCAAGTATTGTAAATGGGAACAAAATGAAAAGAAACAAGTGCTGTCTCTTGCTCCCTCCTCAGCTGTTGTTATGTAGAATATTGTCGGTTATATTCCAATAAAGTCTCATTGTCTTGCAAGTCACTTTAAGTTTGTGTTGTTTACGAAGTTGTATCTGGTTTGAAAAATACGTGTTTAATCAACACTGTAGTAAAATGTACAGTTATTTCTAGTCAATCCAGAGAAGGGTGAGAATATACTACAATGACAGTACAGTATTATAGCAAGTATTATAAATGGGAACAAAATGAAAAGAAACAAGTTGCTCCCTCCTCAGTTATGTAAAATAGTGTCGGTTATATTCCAGTGAAGTCCCATTGTCTGGTCTGCGTGAAACTTTGCAACTCTCAAACTTGTGTGTTTGGATGCAAACGGGGCACGGCTGCGTTGACAAAGCGAGGCGGAGTTGTCCAAAATGGCTGGGGGCTAAAAAGCTGGCCAGTGGGCATCCCAGGTGCCAGCGGGCAGCGGCCTGGCTGTGTACCTGTGGCCAGAACTCATTACAGGGTGACATTTAGGACCACGGCCGCCCGTGCCAAGTCAGCCCTCTGGATCTGGATAAATTATGTAGGTTTTTTTTTTTTTTTTTTTTTTGTCGGACATTAAGTCACGTCCAACGGGAGGAGAATGAGTATCACCTTCATGTCACCTGGATCAAATGGCTCCCAAGACAAGGGCATCGCTCTGCCCTCACTTCAAAGTACTGAATGAAGTTCTCATCTTTTACATACTGGAGCTGCCCTGTTGGCTGGGATTTGAAATGACAGGACAAAACAATAACTTGTTTTGGAAATAATGTTTCAAATATAATCGTTATTAATAACCTATAAACCATAAAAATAACGTTTGTTAAGCAAATTATTTTAGAAGTATATGGTCATTTAGGGATGAGAGGTTTCTGTTTCTGAGTGACGCAACACTCAGAATATGAGCAGAGCCAAAGCGCCACCTTGTGGATAAATGCTAGATATCAATAGTGCCATATAAGTTGAAAAATCTATTGTTATTGACGTTTACATGTTTTTGTGAAATTCTCAATTTTCTTAACTCAATGTAGCTTTTTCAGACAGGATGTTAAAGTGTGTACATTTATTTGTAAACCGTTTTAATAGTGACATCTGTTAAAACAAAGCAAAATATTTGTCAACACACACTTCATGATGTGGCTGTTGGCAGAGCCAGTTTTATTACTTTTTTTTTTACATGACCCATACTAGTATGATTTTATTAAAACCTCTAACTTAAACTATTGCAATGCACTGCGGGACTAGTGGTGGGCGTGCTTTCAACCAGCAGAATATAAATAATATTGCATAATATGCAGAATATGCATAATATTCTGCAGATATTCTGTATTTTTTATTGACAGAGCAATATAATAAGTGATATACTAGTAACAAGTGATATAATAGTAACAAAACACTCATATAACATGTCAAGTAACATGTCTATAATGTTTATAACATAGGATTGAAATAAACATTTATACATTCATAATAGCATGAAACAAATATTGTATTCATCAGGATCTGGCCAAAATTAGAAAAAAAAATAATTATTTTGCTTGTTTTTCATTATTTATTTCTACCACTGAAGTACACTACCCTGCTTGGGTTTTTATTACTGTGTCCTGGGTGTTTTGTATTTCTGGCCTCTCAGTGTCACCATAATTTGGCTCGAACCGTATTGCAGGACTCCATCTCATACTGAGGTCCACAGTATGAAGAGCAAGAGTTCCGAATGAAACTTCATTGGCTGGTGTCAAACCCAAGGCTAAGGGGGCCAAAATCAGCCTGGCAAATCATGTTATGTAGCCCACAGGATGGTTGGCTCCAAATTGAAGTCAATGTTAAGTGATATTGATATAGGGATCAACGAAGATCTCATGTTTAAGATCAGCTAGTGAACAAGATGATCAATGTCAACAAACTGTTTTAACTTAGATATGGAAGCAGGTGCATTTGATGGATGTTTGAGGCTTGAGGTGAGTGCGTGTGTTTGGCGAAGGAGGGTGATTTCAGTATTTTGAGTTTGAACATGCAAAAATGGTTCAATGTATCGAGCTCATTCAGTGTTTACTGTTAATGGAGCGCCACCTACGGTTGCTTCCGCAGGCATACAGTTGGACTGGGTTGGAAGTTTTGCCCATGTGACTTCCCCTGTTTAGAAACTAGCGTCACAGTCTGGCACCTCGGGAGCAGGTGGCCTCCGCCCTCCGTCCATGACCTTAGTAAAGGAACAAAAACAAACTCATAATCATAGCTCGTGGTTTAAACAGCTTTCTGAACGTGTGTTTGTTCCCTGAATACAAAACAAGCACAATGAATTCAGCGTTAACAGCCGCTAAGTGACGGATGCGCAGGTATCTCTCAAGGCGTGAAATGAATCGAAGCTGTTTATTTTGTTTGTTTTATTGGTTAAATGACGGATAATTGCATATTTGATGTGTAAAACATCGGCGTACGGCGCGTTCGCTGCTCACCAACTTGGGAGGGACGGAGGTAATGGATTCTAAGTTAATTGTGCAAAGGTCTTGGTGATGGGACGCATCTGTCAGGAGGTACAGCCACTCATGGGAGTCACAATTAAACAGCTAACAAATGACATGCATCATAGTTAAGGGAGGAGACTCGCGTGATGAAACAAATTAGCTTCAACAATGAGGGGAAATGACATCACATAACAAATATTACACTCGTTTGCTCCGGCCATATTTCTTGATGAATTCTCTAATGGATTTAATATGCACAATGTGCATCATTTGGAGATGGAAATGCCAGTGGGTCATTCTTAACCATATTGTCTTCAGCCTTCTCTTCCAACAAGTGCCACATTAGCAAAGCATGACCTCTGTGGAAATGACACTGCTGTGAATGTAATTACCATGTTCTGTGGACAACACACCACTGCATTTTGTCATGTTGCGCGCGGCGGTGACAACATCCGCCGTAGTTTCCCATTATCTCTTCCGGGGGGGTGTCTTGAGATATGTGTGTGTCGCGGTGTTTCTTTCTGTTTACTGCTGAACTTTGCTCACAGGGTACCTCAGACCTGCGCAGCCATCAGCCTCACAGCGGTAAGGTTGCAGGTTCAATTCCACTTTCACCCGTGTGTTTTTTAGAAGGACTTTATATGCTCAACAACATAGCCAGGCCTGTTCTCCCATGTCAAACTCAAGGCCCATGGAACAAATCCGGCCCCTTATCCCTGTACGAGGCCCACCGCAGCTTTGTCTCAAAACTTGGTTCAATCGTCAGGTAAGGCACGCCAGGAAGTGCACTGCCTCTGATGCGTGTCAATATCATGACGTCTCATGGTCACGGTCTTCAAGTTTCACTGTTTGTTTTCTAGTGAGCGGAGAAATTTGATGTCAATATTTACTGTTGTCTGCCAACAGACAAAAAACTCAGGGTAGGGAATTTCAGAAAAAAAAATGGACCCATACATACATTTAAACAACAAAATATTTATTTTGCATCAGTTTGACAATAGCACAATAGATCACGATGGCGGCTATATTCAAGTTTTTATGTAACATTATTTAAGTTCAAGTACATTCCGAGTAGTGAAAACCCTAGTTATTGTGTAGTGAAAAACATGTTTGTTGTTGTTGTTATCATCCTAGCTGCGACGTGTTGTATGTGACGTATATATATATATATAGATAGATAGATAGATATACAGATATATATATCTAGAGAGAGAGAGATAGATATAGATATATTAAATCATGTTTCATTTTCTCACAGGATTAATTAGTCATCTATGACATTAAGTTGTTGAGGGTGTATTTGTCTTCATAAAAACTGGGTGAACTGGTCAGTGCAGCAGATTTGTTGAGGCCAAAACAAGTTTCATTTTCGACCTCAGAGCATCATGATAGACGGTGATGTAATGCTGCGCTCTGAGCCAGCCAAAGGTGTCTTTTGTTGTTTTGTGTTGTCGCATTCCTGAGCACAGAGACAAAACCTGTTTGGGCACAACTCAACTGAGAGCATCACTTTCTGTCTCTCGCACTACTTTCATAGCCCACGCTGTCGGTAATTTATTGACAAAGTTCAACACCGTTTGCTAACACTCCACATTAGTTCAGTCTGAACTGTCCTCCACTTCTTGCTGCACCTGAATACACATGAAGATATCAACATGAACGTATATGAAAGGAATACATCTTCATGGTCATCTTTGAATTATACGACAATATTACTTCAATAAGAGTCTTTTCATGAATTAAAATGTATTCACATGCCGTCTCAATACTGCCCCTAGTGGGAGCACGCTGTAATGCAGGTCGCAGCACAGCTAACAGAGGGATTAAACCGATTGACTTTCACAGCTCTGTCACCTCTGCGTTGCAAGTCTCCCCCCCCCCCAAACCCCGAGCTTGTTCGTTTTGGGGGGAACACACAGTCACCGTCATGAGCGTGAACATGGGATCGGGGTGAATAACTGAATAAATTGCCCGGTGGAGGACATGTCGGAGCCACCACATGCTTTGCTGCAGGCCTGTCCTGAGGCCAATCATTTAGCTAACACGCTAATGAAAGCCTGTGTCGCGCCGCGAAGGGCAGCTACCATGGGAGGCGCCGCCCCATGTTGGGGGCTGTTAATAGGCTGGATGGAGCCAAGCGGAGTCCCAGGAGAGGCCTGTTGATGAAGAGGACAACCTGCCGCCGCCTTCACTAATCACTGCCTAATAGCTGCAGTAACACCAGCCTCACACACATGAGGTGCTGAGGCGGGCTTTTGGACACTGGACAAATCGGCCTGTGTTTTTTTTTTTTTAGATCAAATGCACATGCTGAATATAAAGTGTCAGTCAAACACATCAATTTCATGTGTTCATGATTGTAATTTCATTTTTTCTTTTGAATTTCTGTACTTTCCTCACTGTACCAGCCACTGACTGGAGACTCAGTATTATTAAACACTAGTGTTTCAATAACAGTTGTACCTCCGTTTTCTAATGTCCTGGACTTTGAACAAATCGGAGTTCTAACAAAAAATTCAAGATTTTTTTTGCTTCAGATTTCAAATGAAAATCCAGAACTCGAACGCTGCCGAAAAAAGCCACAAACGTGTCCCGTTAGCTACATTTACTGACAGTTTTTTCTTCATATTGAGGTGTAAAACCTTTCCTGTCTCCACACTGGACCGTGGTAGAGGGTCACAGGGGAGGTGCTCGCTCTCACTCCAGGGTTTGATGTCCTGTTGTGGGCTGGAGCTGGGACAGGGATGAGGCGAGTCTGGGACAGAGCGTTACTTGGTTTATGACTTTGTCACAGCCAAACTGCACAGAAGCGCACATTCAGAGCTGGACACGCACCGGGCACCTCTTCACTTCTGGAGAGACGTCACTCACTCGGCAACCCCTCCCACATGCAGCGGCCACACACATAGAGGAACAGCGCACCTGCAACAGACACTCTAAATTCACTCCTACAAAAGACTATTTTAAGGCTTGGAACGCATTATTTCTTTTTCCATTCATTGTAATGGGAAAAATCCATTCAGCTTCTTGAACAGCCGTCTGGAATGGATTGTGGTCAAGAACCGAGGTACCACTGTATTATTTTATTCTTCAATCAGAATCAGAATCAGAAAAAACTATATTAAATCCAAGGGGATTTTTTTTCTTTTTGGAAATTATTATTTATAGTTGTCCTTAATGTTATAATATTTATTATTATTCAGCAAGTGACAAAATTACATAAACCCAAGGTAAATCTATTAGAATTCACTGAGATGTGAAATCATTGTGTTTATCGGACAGAGAGAGAAGTCTCTGCAGCATGAAGCTGCTCTGCACACACCATGCCGTCATCGCTTCTGTGAGCCTGTTATTGATCTACCACGTAGCCGGCAGTTTGACTACAATAGACCTGACAGTTGTGGAAAGAAAACAAAGGCATGAATGAGCTTTACTACTTCCGGTAAAGCCCTTCAAAATAAGTTGCGTTGCCCAACTTCGTTATTGACGTGGACGCTAGTTTTGAAACATGGGGGCCGCAGACCACTTTGGCCAGCGATACAAGGCGATCATTTCTATTCTTTATCGCCTGTCGGTCACTAGTGACTGTTAGTGACAAGTCCGATTTATCAGTCTCTAAGAATTGAAAGAGATAGCACACTGATAATCCTGTTTCATGAGAGTCAGTTCCAGTATGGATATTTTATCGAATAGATATTTTGTTCTTGCTTTGACTGTGTGAAAGATTGTGGCCCGCTGTGTGACCGTTTGACACCAACGTCCAAGCAGGCGCTGTATGTTTCGACTTTTATTCTGAAGGCGCGACTCTCGCTTCCTGCCCTGGCTCAATCACCGCTTGGAAGTCAACGTGGAAGTCAGAAGTGACATACAACTCGGGTCGTGGCGACGAAAGTGGCTGAAAGCTTTGAGAAGCGCGATTGCCGGCTGCACTCTTGGACTCGGACGCACTGGTACTTTCGACTGCAGCGTAATGGCGGTGCTCGTGCTGAGCCCGGCTCAGCGGAGCGCCACGCAGGCACCATAGACACGTTTGCGGACAGGTCAGTGCGGTTGCGCTGCACTGCGCGTGTTAACGTGGTCCGTCCAGCATGAGGATGAGACGGTACCTGAGGGGCAGCGGGAGGGCGCTCGCCTTCGTCTTCATCGCTTCTGTCATCTGGCTGCTGTTCGACATGGCAGCGCTGCGGCTGTCAATCAGCGACGTCAACACTCAGCTGCTGAAGGAGCGAGTTCTGCGGGAGAAGGAGCTTTTCCGGCTGCAGACGCAGCCCATGTTCAAGAGGAGGGGGGGATTCAAGCACCCGCTGCAGAGGGCGAAGATGTTCATGACACCTGCAGCCAGGAAGACCGTCACCTCCAGAGGTCAAGGGGCAGACGCCGACAGACCAGCGCGGCAGGACCAGATAGAGCTGGCTGTCAAGGCCAATAGATTTGCTGTGTCTGATCTTTTAAAGTATAGTAGACCTGTTAAAAGTGTAAATAATTCAGTCGTGAAAAAGGAGCCCACTGTACCAAAGGCGCCTGCCGTGTTATCTTTTGTCACCATGCAGCCTGTGTTTGTGAGGGATCAGCCGGAAAAAATGGATTTTAAAAACGATTCTGTCGTAAAGAAAGAGGTGGAGAAGAAAGAGGTTAGTGTTGGAACAATCCGACCTCGGCTGAAAGAGGCACACCCTGCAAACACCACACAGAAGAAGGATGCGAGAGGACCTGTTGACATAAGAGAGGAGCAGGATAGGAACAGGACGTTGGCGAGGAGCGAACGTGGCACACTCCCGAAGCCTGTCATTCCGACTCAGAAAAGTCAGCTGCCCAAGATAAACACCACCGGTGACGGTGGGGTCCATAAAGTGCTCTCCCTGGACGTGACCCACGCGCCCAGAGATGCCAACGCCGTGGGCCAGTTTGGTCAGGCAGCCGTGGCTGCCCTGGAGGAAAACTCCCAGGTGAAGAAGAGGTGGAACGAAGGCCATTTCAACGTCTACCTGAGTGAGAAGATTCCCGTGGAGCGGGCCATTCCGGACACCCGACCGGAGATGTGAGTTTTTGTTCACCACTGAATTGTCTCTGGATGCTGGACTCATTTGCTCCTCTCCACCAGTTGCTCTCAGAACCTGGTCCACAATAAGCTTCCATCCACCAGTGTCATCTTCTGCTTCGTGGACGAGGTGTGGTCGACGCTCCTCCGCTCTGTGCACAGCGTCCTCAACCGCTCGCCTCCTCACCTGCTCGAAGAGATCATTCTGGTGGATGATTTCAGCACCAAAGGTGCAAGATGTTTTTTATAGGTCACAGTTTACTTCTCCCTCCTCTGTTATTGCGTTACTATCACTAAGTTCCTCTGTGGCCACCACAGATTATCTCAAGCAGCAGCTGGATGACTACATGTCCAAGCTACCAAAAGTGAGAATCATCCGTCTGAAGGAGCGACAGGGATTGATCCGGGCCCGGCTGGCTGGAGCTGCCGCTGCCAAAGGTGAGGCAGGAGCTCACTCACTGAAAGCACATCACTCCATGCATGACTTGCATTCTGACAATACAAATACTGACCAGACGCAGCTGCAGTGATGAGTTTGCTGCGAGGAAGGGAGACAAACAGAGGACGGTTCTGCAGCACTGTCTTAGGCACAAGTTTTTCTGTATTTATTACTTTTCAGAAGGAGCAGAAAATTGATTTTATTCAAGCATGAAGGCTAGTCTGGTTGTACTGTGTCTCTTTTTTCATGAGAGAGAGAGAGACCACCCGGCTGCTCAGAGCTACAACACTAGCTCAAAACAGCTGGATATTTTGTTTTAATCAACCTGTGGAGAAACCAAACAATAAAAGTCCAGGTGTGAACTCAAAAGATCACTGTAATCTGGAATGACTGGCAGATATTGAAAGTATAACTTGTGTCGAAGAGGAGGGACTGAAGCAATTGCTTATAATACTTTCTTCTGCAGCAAAAAAATCCAATTAAACCCATATTACTGGTGCCTATCATAATTGTAAGATGAATAATGGTATGAAATGTAACCTTAATAATACATAATAAAATACTATTCCAATATAATAATATAACAAAATAGATTCTCACACAAATAATCACAAATATCACTCAAGTTATACTTGTATAATAATTGATATATGATAGTATATAACACTTTTATTGATTTATTTATTGCTTTTATAGCATTCAAAAAAATCGTTGACCTTCACAACTAGATACCTTTTTAGCGTTTGAAATATATTTTCTAGCAATGAGCTGAATGGGACAGCAAGTGGCAGTCATGGTCCTCAGCTCGCTTGCACAACACACACAGTAGCACAAGCAAGAATGGGAGTTGTGGCTCCTTCAGCGTGAGAGTGCCTGTTAAAATAAGCATATAACTGTGTGCAGCCTTTTCACACATCTACTATAGCTCTTCTTGTTAAAGGAGGAAGTGGTGTTTGAGAGTGTCAGAGTTTAAAAGTGTAGGAGAGCAAATTCACTAGATATTTAGTAAGATATTGGACAGGTTTGATTTGCATGTTGAAGTATGAGAAGTCAAATTGAACTGACTCCTGATGAGTCCTTAGTCGGCGTGACAGTCCTCTAAATTGATGATGAGTCATGATACCTTGGCTTGCACGTCTCGCAGGTGAGGTTCTCACCTTCCTGGACTCCCATGTTGAATGTAACGTGGGCTGGCTGGAGCCGCTGCTGGAGAGAATCTACCTGGATCGCAAGAAGGTTCCGTGTCCTGTGATCGAGGTTATCAGCGACAAGGACATGAGGTGACTGGTCCGACCATCTGAGCTGTGCATTACTGTCATGACATGATCGTCTCAGAGACTATTATTAGCCTGTTCCTCGAGTCACTCCACTCCCAAAACACACCCAAACAAACCAAGAAGACGGGCCACTTTTAAACACACCCCCACACCGCAGCAGTGTTAGAGTCTACTAACTCTTGTCCCGTCTGTGCTCATCCATCAAGAACCTGTGGCTTTATAGTGCTTCATATTTCATCAGTTTATTGTGCGTGATGTTTCCTGTTGAATTTATGACACCACAACTGCCACCTCCTCCAGTATGAGGTGTTTAGTCACTCTACATTTAAACCAATGAATCAGAACCGTTCCAAAACTTCTGCCACAACTTACCACAAGGTGTGTCCTGTTTTGAAAGTTGACACACCGTCTGAAAGTGGTCATGTGACTGTCGTGGCTGTAGCCCCTGCTCCTCTGCACCTAAAATAAAGCCCATTCAGGAGTTGCGGTGTTTACCTCTTGAGAAAGTGGGTCACCGAAGGGATTTGACTTGAGGCTGCACGCAGTCTCGTGGCAGCATGACGTGACTAACACTCTGGCGTCGGAAGGTCTGGTGATCCAGGATCAACCCAAGTGGCAGAGAGCGACAACACCCCGACCAGTTGACGATGAGATAAGTTGTCTCTCGCCACTGAGATAGGAGCGGAATGTGGAAATTCCTGGAAAAAGATGTGGCAGCTGATAAGCCCTGCTGTGAGAGCAGCTTGTTCCCATCACCACACTGTTTTGCCGAACCGCACCCCCAGTTTGACAGGAAACATTTCCACCCTAATTTAGTAAATCAATGAAAATATTCTAATCCTGTGGTTTGATCTCCAGCTACATGCTGGTGGACAACTTCCAGAGGGGTATTTTCAAGTGGCCCCTGGTGTTTGGCTGGAGCGCCTTACCGGCCGATTATATCAAGAAGAATAACCTGAGCATCGCCGATCCCATCAGGTACGGGCTGCGCCTGGCGTGAATCACCCTGTGGGTCGTGATATACCTCTCCTATTGTGTGACTCTGCAGGTGCCCAGTCATGGCAGGAGGGCTGTTCTCTATTGACAAAAAGTACTTCTACGAGCTGGGGGCCTATGACCCAGGCCTGGATGTGTGGGGAGGAGAAAACATGGAGATTTCCTTCAAGGTAAATCTGAGCAGATCCGCTCTGAAGGCCTGGTTTAAGCCTCTGATCTCCTCGGACAGATCTGGATGTGCGGCGGAGAGATCGAGATCATCCCCTGCTCCCGAGTGGGGCACATTTTCCGAGGGCAGAATCCCTACAAGTTCCCCAAGGATCGGCAGAAGACGGTGGAGCGCAACCTGGCGAGAGTGGCCGAGGTCTGGCTGGATGAGTACAAGGACTTGTTCTACGGCCACGGGTACCACCACCTGCTGGACAAGAATGTCATCGACATCGGTAACCTCACCGATCAGATGGCGCTGAGGAAGAAGCTCAACTGCAAGAGCTTTAAGTGGTACCTGGAGAACATTTATCCGGACATGCACGCCCCTCTGGTGCAAGCTCAAGGCCTGGTGAGTCGGTGGCTGTCTGTCGGCTGTACATCGGTGACTGAAAGAGAAACCCCAGAATGAAATGCTCTCTGTTCTTTTACAAGCACCAGATGCCAAGCGTGAAGTAAGAGCGCAGTTCCTGTCATTGCATGCATTTCCTACAGCAGCTAGCAAACTGTCACGCCTGACCCATCCCTGCTTCACTGTCCGTCCCCAGATCTCATTCCAGTTTCTAAGTACAATAGAAAGAAGGAACTCCAGAGCTAAAATATTGGTGATCCTGAACAATTGTGGGGGGGAGACAAATTGCACTTTTTAAAATATATTTATTAATTTCTTTTTTTGTTCTTTCCGAACCCACTAAGTACATGGTAAAGAACCACAGCTTTGACCATGGTGCTGTGTGACATCAAGATTTCAATCAGAATACAGTAAATCATTCAGCACGAGTTGGCGCTAGTGTGCATCAAGAAGTTTGCGCACTGCAGGTCTGCAGTCCTGACTCCACCACCCATCCACTGAAGTGACAAATTCGAAGTTCTAGTTCTAGTCACAAAAAATCTTTTTTGAAAGCAGAACTGTAGGACAGTGTCGTTGTTCAAAACAGGAGCAGGTCAAGATTTAAGACTGGCGCTGAGTTGATGGAGTAACTGTCCACTGGTACCATGTCAAATACAGATGAGTGATCTCTGAAGTTTGAAAGGTAGTTTACATGTCATTTGCCCCTCATGTTCACTCAGCTCGGTCCCCAGAGGTCCGGGGGGCTGCAGGTCTTTATCCAACCGATGAAGCACTGTATGTTTGCTTGGGTGGTTGGAAGAAAAATCTGCACCGCCTCGGCCCTGTGAGGACCGAGTTGAAGCTCATTGTTGGACTTCAGTTTGATCACATTGCCGTGTTCTCAGATGACCTTCGATGACTTTCTCCTTGCAGGTTTTCAATTTCGGTCTGAGGAAATGCCTCGCTCTAGAGAAGGGCCTCCTCTCCTTCCAAACCTGTGACCTCAGCCAACAGGTCAGTGTTGAGCATTCTCCTGAGACCATCAGTCAACACTGAGCCACTCTTGCTTCTCCTCCTGACAGAGTCAGACCTTTAACTACACCTGGATGCGTCACCTTCGCCAGCAGGACGTCTGTGTGGCGCATCTGACCAAAGACAACAGCCTCGCTTTGCAGTCATGTGACAACGTCAACGTGGAAGTCCGATGGCTCCACAAGTCCAGTTCGGCCCTGGTGAGTTCATCTCGGAGGGCCTCTCTCTCCCTAAGTTCTAGGGTTTTTCTTGTTTCACATTTAGAAGCATGAAGACCAAACATGCCTCGAAATAAAGAATGCTTCAAAAATAACATTATGACCACATTTGCAGACTGAGGCCCAGTATTTTCACTGTGTGGAATACTCGACCTCCGACAAAGTCTTCCTCTGTTTTAGCTTTTACATTTGTGGGCAGTTTATGACTCAACCTCGCTGACACCTCTTCATCTGTTTCCCGCAGGTGGAGCACATTGTTGCCGAGACGTCGTCACGGTTCAGGTGTCTGCAGGCCGTTCCTCAGGGGGAACTTCTTATTCTCGGCGCCTGCAATCCCAACGACGCCTTCCAGAAGTGGCAGTTCACACAGTATCACAGCACAGAATAACCTTTTGCGATGCTTTAAACGTGCACTAGAGGGCGCCGCGGCCCGACTTCATCCTGAGACTGTGAGAGACTGACCAACGTCTGTGGTCGAGGTTGTGAAATAGAGGGAGTGGGAGTGTGCAATGTTTCCTTTTTTATCGTTATTGTCCTGTTAAAAAAAAAAACAAAACATCTTTGTGTCCTAAATAATGATGATGTTGCATCTCAAACTGAAAAAGTCTTCTAAACCTGGGTGTTGACAAAAAGGTCGGGGACTTTTTGAGAGTCCAGCGATCATTTTGGGGATAAAACGCTTGTTGTTTACATGAGATAAGCACTCCTGACATGTGAAGCGCGTGCCTCTGTCAATGCTGCATTTGTAGGTGATGGTTCTGCTGTGGGGAACTTTGTGACACTCGAGAGGGCGTTCTTTCATTCTAAACAACGTTTGTGACGGCAGAAGAAATTAAACAATGGTCAACCTTTGTGTTTAAATATATGCTTTAAATTACTATTAATGTACGCTGTGAATGTTTGTTTTTTTCCTACTTTTATCCCAAACTCACACAACAGGAAACTGGTTCCAGTTTGGAGAAAGGACGGTGATAATCCTGTTGACTGAATATCTGGGAAAACTGCTGTCTCTGGTAGAAGCGATTAGAAGTGTTCCATAGTTTCTGGTCCACTCAAGTTGTGGGAAAAGTACAATAATGCACCTTATATATGGACCATAAAAAGTTAAATAGGGCATCAAAAATAGGGTACAAAATGTTGACATCTTTGATTTTTATTTCGTTTTTTGTTTAATTTATGTTATTGTGGAGGTAATTCTTGAATTCTTTTTTCTATCGTTATCGTGACAATATGAATTAACATCACAAGAAAATGATTTTATGCATAGCAAGACTTCAGCTCCGCCCTTCATTCCTTCTTAGTTCAGGATATTTTTAATATAAAGCAAAATCGAGCTGAATCTAGCAGAAGACTTCATGGCACCGTTCCATTTGTGTTGAAGTGAACCCTGCGGCTGAGAGCATGCTACCGAGGCAGAGGAGGATGGCTGCTGTAGCAACAAGTACCAGTAGTAGGCGCTGTGGAGCTCAGTGGAATTTCAGCGCTGCTTAGTTTATGATCAGGTCCTGGTTCTTATCGCTGCTCAGATTAGCTTTTAAGCTGCTTACTTACATAGGAACCTGATATGGAAACATGTCATCTGCTGTGCACCTCCGATCACAGCGACTACAAATTCATGATCATGTACTCAAACTTCTCAATCTTCTGCCGGGTGTTTCCTCGGCGGATCTTGCGGTAGGAGACGGTGCTGTATTTGGAGGAGGTGAGGTGGTCGAAGGAGTCGAGCGTCTCGGTGCTGCGGGAGCATTTCTTGGTGAGGGGGAGGGTGGAGTACCCGGGGCTGGGGTCTCGAAGGGAGACCACCGGGATGTGGAACTCGCTTTCCTTCTTCGAGTGCTGACTTTCACCAACATTCTCGCGGAGGGAGGTTTTATTTTCGGCTGGAGGGCTCTGCTCCGGCTCCATGTCCTGCTCAGTGCGCGTCTCCTCTTCAGCCTTTTCAGGTTCCTGGTGCGACTCTGAAAGTCAAACCTGTTGTTTATACACAATGTCTCTCTCAGACAATAACTCCTCTCACCTTCTGGAGGCTCTTCAGGGTCCAGCTGTATTGTTGAGATGGTGGAGTTTGACTCCTCAGAGAGAGCAGCTGGTTCTGGGTCGGCTTCACTCACAGGTTCAGGCTCTCCACCATGGACCACAGCAGGGGTCTCTTGCTCACCTTCGTTCACCTCTGTGGTCTCTACCTCTTCAGTGGAATCAAGTGAAGATGGCTCTTCCTCCACCTGGGGAGAAGAGCTGCTCTCTGCTTCACTGTTGACAAGTCGCCTGTCTCCTGAGTCACATGACTTGTCCGACTCTGTGTCCTCCTGGTTTTGTTCCTCATCGCTGTAAAACACCGAGTCGTCTCCCTCTGCCACTGACCATGAGTCTTTCAATTCACCCTTCCCCACAGGCTCCTTGGTGATGCCACCGATGATCTCCAGGACTTGGTTGGTCATCGCCTCCACCTCCTCTGTGAGTCTGATGGCCTCTGGGAGAACCGGGCTCCCCTCCATGTGTTCCAAGTCCATCACGCCGGTGCTACTCTGACAGAGAAGGTTGAAAATCCATGCCGCAGCTCAGCTGCTCGACTCGTACAAGTGCATGTCGTCCACTGAGCAACAGAGGTTTTGTTGTGGGACAAACAAAAGTTCTTTGTGACCTCAGCGTCCCAGCACATGGAGTCATTGTACTGGTCCTTTAATCTCTTCGGGGTGATCCCACCGCGCGCCTTAGTCTGGATTAACATTCCCCTGCAGTTTGCATGAATTGGTGAGCAAGTAGGTTTCAATATTAAAACTCAGCTCTCAACTTTGACAGTGAAACGTGAGCATTAAAACACATCTCTGCCTGCTCCATCATCACCATCCACCTGAAACAGGCTTCCAGAAGCTTCTCATTGGGCCGGTCAAAGGTTTGCTGTAAGCAGATTACCTGCAGCCTCTGTGAGTACTTTATTCAACTTAATGAAAGATTTCGAACATTTGACCTCCACCAATGTTTACTGCAATACAGCGGAGGAGGAGGGTTGCTTTTTTATTTCATTTTTTTTCATCTTAGATCTTGCTTTTTTCGTGTCACATCACAATACATTACAGCTTATTTAATTTCTAGTGTGTGTCAGCGTGTTAGGATGAGTGTTTTCACAGCTGAACAGGAAGTGCGTTGTAATGAAAGAAATGTGCTGTAATAAAAAAAAGTTTGTTTGAGACACTCTTCCTTCTCCTTAGATGCATGTTTGTGTGTAATTAATTTATTTATTAAATGTTTTGTTTTTTGCACATTATGCTGTCCATTTATATACTACATTTTTCCAAACTAAATTTGTCTGTTTGGAAATGTATTAATTTATTTTTTGTATCCTTTTTTTTTCAGTTTTGTTTTGTTGTTTGTTTGTGTGCATTTGCTGGTGTTTTGGTTTCTAATAGTGTGTGCATCCGTGGGTGTTTGTATCTTTATGTGTGTCTATATGTTTGTATCTATATGCGTACATGCACACGTATAATTTTCTATATGTATGTCTGTACATATGTGCTTAAGAGAATTGACATGTGGGTGTGTTTTGGGTTTGTGTGCTTACCTCCTATTAACATATAATTGTCATTTTGAATGTACAGTGGTGGGAAAAGTTTTCGGACGCACTGTGCATTCTACTCATGGCACAACTAATAAACATTGATTTTTCCTTCGTTTTTTAGGTACATTATTTGTTGACTTTTACACCGACAATGTTTAGAACGTATTGAATTGACAAAACAACACGCTAAACTGTCGAGGGTTTAGTTACAATTAACAAACAACTACATGTGTTTGTTTAATGCATCTGAAACAGAAAAATATTTCTTGATCATACTTGTGATCAAGGGAGTGCAAAAGTTGTTTTTTTTTTCTCTAAATATGTCAGTCGAATATGTTTCAAAAATCACTTCCATCAGAGACCCAGAAAGTGTCGGTGAAAAACCCATGAGACCGATGACGGCCCATGAAATTCCCAGCTGGTGGATTTCAGTCAGAACAACCCCTTTCACAAGACATCAGAACTGTGCGAGAAAGTCGCTTTAATGCTTGCATGAACAACTCTTGAGTCAGAAACAGCAGCAGTTTACAGGAAATGATACAGAAAATTGACATGGAAAGAGAAAGGCGGTTCGCTCGAGCGCCTCGGCCGCCACATCCTGTTGTCAGCGGGCTAGCACCATGGTCTGGTGACAAGGTGTGGGGGTGTTGACATGAACTCACACAAACATTCAGGCCAGGTTCACGCTTGACAGTTGCTTTAAACTCCTCCAGATGACTTTGCAGTCGCAGCCATGCTACATCCATGGTTTCAGGTTATGTCTCAGCAGAAGCTTCGACATATTCAAATCAGTTAGAGCTCTAACTAGTTTGTTTAGTTGCTGTGGCAACAGGACAAAGAGGAAGTTTTCGCTTCATCCCTCTGAGTTTCAACACCACAGGTCCACGATACAAACATGGCGTCTACCACGCAAACTCGAGGACAGACCTTCACCCCCCTCAGTGTGAGGCAAGGGTGGAGGTGGGTTGTGAGTCGCTTGCTGTAGAGTGAACAGGTGACAACAGCAGAAATCGAATTCATCACCAACGAAAGAGGATTATCGTGTCTCGCTACTCTTCCTCAACTGATCTCTGGAGTCCAGGAAGGAACTTGAGGATGTTCTTCCTCATGCTGGTTCTCCTTCCTTTCCTCGGCAGGGTCCCGAACAGGGACGAGATCCTCACTTCGTCGGCGGTGGGGGAGCTAGAGCTGGTGCTGCTCGCAACACTGGAGCTGCTGGAGCGACTGAGGCTGCGGTGAGGATGCTGTTGGCTGAAACTGGACGGGAGAGGAAAGTCTCTGGAGAAGAAGCAGCCATCGTCGCTGGCGCTGGCCGCACTGAAGGGAGAGCTCAGGTCCTCGAACACGCTGTTGAGGTCACTGTCGTCCGTCATGGTGCTCCTGTAGCTGCTGCAGCTGGAGGAGCGACGAGTAAGACGGCTTTTGTCATCTGTGTCAGGGAAGTCGACCATCATGTTCATGTTGCCTGGGAACAGGAAACATTAGTTATAACTGTATCTGGCAGTCACAGTGACAGAAGGCCACGCCTGTGTGAGAGGAAGTGCTGTGGTCCAACAGCTGTAGAACGCCTCCTACCTCTTGTCAGCTGACTTTCTCTGGAGTTCAAAGAATGTAGTTCAAGTAGTTTCTGGCTCAGAGATTGCTGCAGGGGTGAGAATACCGGATCAATGATGTGGCACACAAGAAGACTATGGTAGCAGCCAAACACAACGTACACTAGGGAGAATCATAGACACACGGAGAACCCTTCATGCACACGTGACATCTACGAATGGAAGCCTTGCTATAGTCAGAGAAAACATCTCATAGAAAATCTCAGTATGTGACAACCTTTCAAAAGCAGATGTGCAAGTATGGAAACTTCCTCACATCCAGAAAAATATACTGAGGTACATTTAGTAAGAGCTCAAAAAGTCATCAGGTAAACATACGAGAAATGACCAAGAGAGAAAATCTTTCATAGTACATGTTAACAATCTCTCCCGCACATGTTCAGGCTGTATATAAGTGAAAATCTCTAAACAAATCATCTTGTAAAATGATGTACCCAAGTTTAAAAAAAAAAAAACTATCCCAGGTCAATGGAATAATATGTCAACCACAAGTGAAACTCTCTCATTTTAAGACTGTGGAAGGAAAGACTAAGACTAAGTGAAAATCTGTCAAAGCGGATCTGCAAATATGAGGTATCTCAGTAAAAACCTTCCAAAACATGACTCGTGCACCAGTGAAAACTCATGGCAAACACAAGTGAAAACCTCTCATTGCACTTAGCAACAGCCTTTTGCACTGTCAAGACCGCATGCAAGTGAAAACCTGTCAAAGCAGCTCTGCAAATATGAAAACCTTTGACACACTAGTGAAGTAACCTGATGTAAAATGAAGTAAAACGTAAAATAAAAAGTAAAATGATGAACAAGTGAAAACCTCAGCCACAGAGAAAAGATGCAACCCACAATTGAAAAAAGTGGAAGTCTCTCATGTTACCGATAAACAACCTCTCACGCATCTATTACATCACATCTTGAAAGTGAAAACCTCTCATACTAGATAAGACATATGGACACTGTCTCACACACAAACAACTGAGGCACTGTAAGTCCTGAAAAACCTCTCAAAGCACAGCTAAAACACTCTACACACGTAAAAACTGATGGCACACAAGGTGAAAATCTCTCCGTACTCATCAGGAAACCACAAGTGAAACCTTTCATAGACACTGATAGACTTCCTGTCACACACCTGTGAAGACTGCATGCATGTGAAGACCTCTCATAGCAGATGCACCAGAATGGCAACTGTCTCGCACACTTGTCAGAAAAACTACTAAACTCTCCAAACACAAAAAACTTCATGCTCCAATGACCCTCTTCTGGAGTCCCTTCAGCCTACACGCTTGGAACCTCTCATGCATAAGTAAACCGCTCTCACAAACAGACATCAACGTGTGTGCCACCTCACGATGGCCCTCAAGCAAGTGACAGGTTACTACTGAAATGAAGAGGAGGTTAATCCCTTAAAAGATGGCACTCAAGATAAAAACCAACCTCCCCATCAATTCAGTGGTTTATTTTTGTGTTATTTATTCCCAATAATTATTCTTTCTTTTTTAGCTGAACCTCTTACATGACGTCAAAACATCATGTTCCTCAGGCTGGAAGGGATTTTTGTTTCTGAGAGCATGTTGTGAATTGATCTCAAGTATATTTCTCGACCGTCTGGATAGTCCAGTGTCATGAAGGCCTGCCTTCTTAAACCCACCTTCAGCACATTCAGCCTCTTCTCCAGCTCGATCCACTTCATCACACTGCCATAGACCGTCTCCAACCTGGAGGCAAACAGATGTTTGGTTGAGTGTAGTGCAGCAGCAGCAGCACTGGCAAATGAAGTGGGTGTTATTGTTGTTGTTGTGACCACACTGAGGTGATCATTTCTCTGTGGTTAATGAAGCCACCGTCACACTCACTTGACAGTGTTGGCCGACTCTCTGATCAGGTCCAGCACGTGCTGATGTGAAGATCCTTCAATACTGGTCCCGTTGATGCTGACGATCACGTCCCCTGCGTCATCGGAGAGAGCAGTTGTCATCATCCTTCACTGACGCACAATTATGCAAACATTTTTATCTTCGAGGAAGTGGCACATGCTTCTACGTAGAGAAAAGAGGAAGCGTTCCGAGGCACCGTTGAGGCAATGGAGAAGCGGTTGGGCTCACCTGCAGCCAGACCTGCACTCTCTGCAGCGCTCTCCTCCTCCACCGTGAGAACAAAGGTGCACATCTCCACCGCAGCGCTGTGCCTCAGCTGCACGCCATACGTCTGGAGTCACACACACTTGTTGCAAAAGCTGCACGCAAACAGTCAAACTGTGTGTGAGTTGACCCACCTGCAGTTCAAAACCAAAGGTTTCATTGTCTTGTTTTTCCAGAGTGACTGTAGTCCTGAGGAAGAAATTGAAAACAATAACATTTATTATTTATTATCCATATCAAGATTACATTTCATGAATGTTATTTATTGAACTTGAATCTACTAAACTACCTGTTTGCACTAAGCATTTACTTATTTACAACTTAAGATCTCCTGCAATGGTAAATTTCTCCTTTGTGAGATCAATAAATCTTATGTTATCTAAAAATAGATTCACTAAATAAATGCATTTGAGGAATAATAAGAGATTTTCAAACAATGTTTTAAATTAATTATACAATAAAATATTTGTAATCATAATCATAATGCAATAAATAAATCAAAGTATGTGAGACTTTACTATGAAAACAACACAATAAATGGACTAAAAACATCTGTATAAGAGAAAATTATTTTTGAACGGATTTAAAATTTAATTTAAAAAAAATATGTATTTTAAAAACAAGAAAATGAAAATATAAAAAATAACAAAACAAGAAAATGTTTTTTAAAAATGAAGTGGAATTTAAAATGAAAATGTGGCAAATGATGTAACAATGCATCCCCCTGAACAAGAAAACTGTAATTGATGTTCAAGACCTCGAGTCAGAAGTGGCGTGGGAAACAATAACATGAAGGTCAAATGTGGATCTGCAGTGTCTTGTGTACCGTTGTGGATTGGAGTAGTCCACCAGCTGTTTGCAGGCTTGTTTGGGCTGCGGGAGGAGAAACACAAATTAGGACTTGTTTGCAACTTAAGCCTCTCAAGCTTAGGTGGAAACGTTGAGCTGTTACATAAGTGAAACGGCGTGATAGCTCTCAGACCTGAACACATGATATGAGTGAGCTCACGGCATCAGTTGGATTGAATATGGAGCATGTTGAATTAAAGCAGGTGTGTGTGTGATGTACCTTGCTTGGTCTCGGCAGAGATTTGGTGTCCTGTCTGAGTCCGCTGCTGCCCCCCCTGAGGGAGCGTCGGTACCACAGCGAGCTCTTCTTCCTCTGGCTGCCGTCCTCCTGGCTGCTCTGCCGCTGGAAGCTCATGATGGACTGCACTGTGGTGAGGAGCTCCGTCATGTCGGGCTGCTGAAGCTGGATGTGAGCTCCTGCCTCTCCGCTTCAGTGTTTAACACCAACAGAAATGTGTCACAGCGGAAATCCACGTCAGGTGACGCTTGTGGTGAACCTGCATCAGCAGCTCAGACTGGTCGAAGCACTTCCTGACAACTTTTCACACTCGCTTGCTCTGTGTTTTTTTTTCTCTCCAGAATCACACAGTTGATGAGAAGCGCAGGGGAGTTTTTCTCAGCCTCTGCAGTTAATAGGAACTAGGATGTGAATTGCATATGAGGTTAGCGATGACAGGACCAAAACTGTAAAGGGCACACACAAAGATGCCTTTTCAAAGAAGCACAGTCAACAGGAACCATTGAGTTATGGGACCATGTGAAGCACCAATCCATCGACTGATCCGTCATCACCCATCACTCTGGCTGAACTGGACCCCATCCATCTCTCCCTCTCCTTTGAAACCTCCGCTCAAATTTCTAGACCAACTCCGAGACATTTAGAAGACCGTGCCCAGAGTATTT
Source organism: Synchiropus splendidus (assembly GCF_027744825.2). NCBI lineage: Eukaryota > Metazoa > Chordata > Actinopteri > Syngnathiformes > Callionymidae > Synchiropus > Synchiropus splendidus. The sequence continues at coordinate 14,279,813 of NC_071343.1, read as the reverse complement.
CCCAGGGATCCTCCCTGTCAGAAATGTAGGGAACACTTGAGAAAGCGTTTTCTCCAAGGGACAGTGCAGACACCCACTAGGGGAAACATAGATCAACACAGAGCAATGCAATGCGAGAGCGTGTATTTCTCATGCATAAAAACACAGTGGAGCGCACAGCATGTTGTGGTGAATAATCGACGGGAGCCAGCGTAAATTTAAGAACCTGTTCCTTTGTTTTTCCAGCCTTTTTTTCTGTAAAAGTCAAGTGTGATTGGTCAAAATGATGCACCTGCATTGAGTAAAAGAGGGAGGGAGGAGAGAGGAATGAGTGATGGAGCGTTGGTGCAGGCGCTACATGCTGGTCAGGTGAAGAAACTGAGAGAAAGATCATCGAGTTATGGATGAAAGAAACATTTTCCTTGTTTATTTTAGCCTGATCAGCTCAGGCTGCAACACAAGCAGCTCTATAATCGTCTTCAGGAGCCACTGATCCACCCACAGTCTCAGGCTACGGTGGCCTGAGGAGGACACATGCTTCATGAGCTAGTTTGAGAAGATTTGAGAAAGGATGAATATTTTTTATATCTACACAATAATCCTATAATTTTCCCCAACGTAATACATACATTTTCGCTTAAAATTTTATATTTTTTCAGTTTTCCTCTCCTCAATGTCAGTTACCCAATTTGCTATAGTTAAGTCAAAGTTTCTGAGAATACTGCAGCCGAAGTCTTGCACACTGTCAGAGCAGTTACCGCCGCCGTCTTCGTCCAACCAGTGCGCTCCTGGTGGTAAACCATTGAATCTCACACTATTATTTGAGAAGTTAACATGAGAGCTCTGTAGCAAACAGGACCAACATCGTCTCTAAAAGAAAAAAAACAAACCAACGATGCAACATCATGTGTCGGTATGATCAGAGTGAAAAGTGAAATGACTCCATCAAGCAAAAGAAATTGGGGCACCAGACAGTTCTGTGACAGTCACCATTCTTTCCGTGGAAAGTGTGCTCTGGTGATAGGGCCATATCTTGATGTCCCCCATTCTAAGAGCCATCAGACACAACAGGAAGCGATAAAGATCTGTCGCATCTCACACTACTTCAGTTATTAGTCTGAACTTGCTAACAAGGCCACTGGTGGAGATGATCCATTTTTCGTTTCAAAGACACCACGGCGAACGGTGTGAGTCGAGAAATGTAAGTGAACTCATAGTCGATGCTACAGAGATGAGGTTAGTGAATCAGGACAGAGCAATGGACGTTATAAATAATAATGTCAGCAAAAATTGATTTGATTCTTGAACAAAACGTAAAATGATTTCACGAAACTGGAGTGCAAACACAATGCCAAATATCTTCACAAAAAGCACTAGACCCACGAAACACAACATCAAACTTGACAAGATAACAAAGAAAAAAAAACACTAAACACACATTACTTTAAAACAAATTTCAAAGACCCATTTAACACAACACCAAATGATGACAAAACCCCACATTTACAGTGTACAAAATTCGCTAAATACTGAAGTGCCTCACAAAAACATCAATGAGCAAATATTACAGACACAACAAAAAATTGCTCAGCACTGAAATGCACAAAGATACAGTGACCTGACTCAGAAAAAAAGACAGCAACAGCAAATGAAAACATATGAAGTAAAGTATGCTAGCTAGCAAACTAACTACAGATAATTAATTATCTGAATTATTATTAATAATTGTTGATCATTTGCTCATGTATTATCTGTTTATTTATATAGCTTTTATAACTCTATGTATTATCTATTAACTTATAAGTACTTATATTTTGTTTATTTATTCATGATATTTGTTTATATATTTATGGGTATTTATTTATTTGTCTTGTGTTTTTATTATATATATATATATATATATAAATTCAATGTGTGACACGTTGAATTCACCTACTGTGGGACTAAGAAAGGACATCTAATCTAATCCAGTAACAAATATAGGATGCAGCATAAAGTCGAAATAGACACATTATCACATATACACATTATGTCGATTGACGATTAATTCCTTTTTTTATAAGGAAAATTGCTACCTTATATTCCCAACATGTATTATAGAAAGCGGATGGATGGAAAGCTGGAATTGCAGACTTAATGGCAGGATGATTTTGATATTTTTTATTTTTTATTTTAACTTCGAATTATCACAATAATGAAGCTTTATTTATAGCATACTATATATTATCATATAGTTATATAGCACTTTTTAGAACACTGTTGACAAAGTGTTTTACAGGATTTTACATAGATCAGGTCAACAATACATAGAAACGGCAGAAAAACAAGGCACAACAACCTGAAAGAGGGCGCTATCAGTGGGTGGAGGTTGGTTGTGAGTCAGAACATTCAAGGACTGGCCTTCTGAGATGATTGACGGAATGATTGGTGCTCGTGGATGAGGGTGTAAAAGATGCTCCAGTCCATCCTCGCAGGTCTATTCAGGTGGCAGGGCAGCAGCAGAAATGAAGAGGCCCAAGCTTCCACCTCGACAGACTGCTGAAAAACCATGGTTTTCCAAGGGTTAACAAGGAGACCTAAGGCCTGGATCTGCCCCGGGCCTTCCTCCCCTCGACACTGAAATGTTTTAGCGAATGATCACACACATATGCCTCAGGAGAAACTGTTTATTGACCCACAACGTCACTCACAGTTAAGCTAATCCTGGCAGAAGTGCAAAATAAGCGACAAACAACAGACATGATGCACACGCAGCTCGCTTCACATGAGCCATATACAAAAGCAACAGCATCTTCAAACACCTCGCGCATATAAAAACCCAGCTGTGGGAAGCTTCTTTGGGTTCACAGATGAACAAAAAAACATAAGCTTTGGACAGAGTAAAACATAATACTGCATGTGTACGTGTTCGAACCTTGCAACACCAAAGGTTCTTGACTGTTGCTATCAGTTAGCAACGCAGTTGTGTATAATCACTTGAGAGGCAACGCTCCAGATGCTACACGCATCCTTCTCTTTTCTGAAATCCATTTCAAAGAAATATGGGAGGATGATGCAGGACTGGCTTGTTCACAGCAGCATGATGTTCTCCAAGAAAAGTAGCATCCTCCCTTCAAGGTGCCAGGTTTGTACACTGGATGTTTCCCTTCTGCTTCAAGCGTAAGCATCAATTACACACCGATTTGTCTGAGGTCATAGAAAAGTGGTTCAAGTTTGAAGTAAATAGAAACGACATTCACGGATGAGCCGTCGCCGGTGGAGATGCAGTCACCAGCTCGGCAGTGGAATGTGTTTGCTACGGTATGGCACACACAGAGTCACAATCTGACACACGGCAGGTTCGGGGCACTTCACTGTTTGAGGTAGCAACACGGTCAACGTAGAAAACATCCGTCGGTTTCAACAGCCAGAGTCAGTTCCAGCGCAGATGCTTTGGCACCACCACGACACCAGACCGTCCCGGCGCCGCCGGCACCAGCTCTGAGCCGTAAGGCAGCTAATCTTTGACGTCCTTGATGACGGAGAGCTGAGAGACGGTCTTCTTGACGCGCAGAGCGGTGAGACGTGCAGCCGGGCTCACGTACCAGCACTCCCGCATCAGCCTGCCCATCACACGCAGAGCCTGCAGGGAGCACAGCACGTGTCACCAGCCAGAGAAACGTCACACCACATGGGCAGGGAGGTCAGTCACACCAGCTCTTCAGAGAACAAGGAACCTGCTTCTGCTTATATGCAAATGAAGGGCGGAAACGAGATTCACACTAGTCGCGACATTAGACTTCAAACGTGTTGCTTTTGACCAACATTGAAATATAAAATGAAAAGTTATCTGAAAAAAAAGGAGACTAAACAAAAAAAAAATTACAGTCATAACATGCAACACTATTGCTAAAATATTTTTGGGGCAATTTATATTATTATACTATTATTTTGTATGAAAAAATGCTTTAAAATATATATATTCTGTCATCCCATGTAAAGACAACCCAAGTGTGACACTGAAAAATATTTCTCCATCAGAATTTTATGCAATTAATTATTCATACATAAGAATAAATATTTTAATTATTAAAATTAATTTCTTAAAATTGTGGGAAAACATTGGGTGAAAAAGGATTCACCCAGGAAGGCAATTAATAATTAATAGCAATTCTTTTTTTTTTTAAGATTCAGAAAAAAATCTCGTTATTACAAGGAGTGCAATTCGAAACAGAGTTAATCGTTTTTGTTATGTATCACCTCATCGTGTACTATTTCTTATGAGCAGTTTACTTTACTTTATTTATTAAATCAACGTACAGAAAACCTGAATATGGAGACTCAATTTCATTTTCAAAAAAAACAATAAAATAAAGGGGCGCTATGACCACAGGGTGTCGCTGTATTCTCACCTCACAGCTCTGCCACTGGTTGGGAATGTTGGGCCTCAGCTTCTGCTCACACACCACCTTCCTCATGTCCTCCACAGACGGATCAGAAGGCACCAGGTCATAGTAAGGCAGCTGGAAATCTTCATGGAGTCCTGCAACACAGGACAACGCAATGAACCCACAGTGCGTGTGTGTGTGTGTGCGCTGCGTGAGCGTGTACCTTGGACGCAGCATCTCCTGGCCAGTTCCCAGAACACCAGGCCCAGGGCGTAGATGTCCACTCGCTTGAAGGACTCAAAGTTGACCATATTGATTGTCTCGTCCAGGATTTCCGGAGCCATGTACCTGTGGAGGACAGCGGACACGCCCAGCTTAGACAACACCCTGAGGTGACCTGAGGTGTAGTCCTCCTCTCTGGACTGAAAGAAACAGCAACAACTGTTTAAAGTGAAGAACTTAAAGCTGAGCATTTAGCTTCATGTAGCTTTGGAAAAAAAAAATATATAAATATAGTGATGATATTGTTTTTTATTGTAGTAAGGGAGAGTGAGACATTTATAAAATTATTGAAAATGTAGAGGAACATATTTTATTAGACAATATTGTTTTAAAAAAGAATCTGGAAAATGATAACTTATAAATGTATTGCTGTGGTAAAAATAAATAATACTGCAAATGTAATGCTATTAAATGAATAAGCAATATATTTTTGGAGGTGACAACAAAAGCATGACGTGAAAAACCTATCAATCGATCTATCATTGATTATTTGGAAAGTTTTGCCACAGCATTGCCGTCACAGCGTGTCATTGAAGAACTACTGTAAAGGTGAGAAGTTCCCAGGTGAAACAGGGAAGTTGCGGCATGTGTTCCGACCTCTTGGTCCCCACGCGGCTGTTGGGCGGCATGTCGATGGTGTTGGTGCTGGAGTCGTGCTTGACAGCCAAGCCCAGATCGGCGATGGCTGCCGTGCCGTTCTTCTTCACCAGGACGTTTTTGGACTTGAGGTCTCGGTGAGCGATGGCAGGTTTTCCTGTCGAGGAGAACAGAGCAGCGTGAGTGGCCGACAAGTGTTCAGCAACAGAGTCCAGGTGCTCTCACCCTGAGTGCCGATGATCTCCATGTGCAGATGAGCGAGGCCGCTGGCGATGGACAGGGCCAGAACGATCATGCCGTCCACCGATACAGTGTATCGGTTCAGGTAGTCAAACAAGGAGCCGTGCTCATGGTACTCAGACACCAACCACAGCTGAGTCCACGAGCCGCTGTCTGAGCGGGGGAAACACCTCCAGAGTGACCGCTGTTCCTGTGCCAGCACCTTTTCAATCTCACCTTTGTTGTCTGCCGCGATGAAGCCCAAGATGTTCTCATGTCTCAGCATGATGGTCTGATAGATCTCAGCCTCTCGAAACCACGACCGCTCGTCTCTGGAGGAGAAGATCTTCACAGCCACATCCTCTCCTCGCCACTTGCCCCGCCACACCTCCCCGAATCGACCCTTCCCGATGTTCTCCTGCAGGACAATGGTGCGTGCGATCGTGCGCTGGACCAGAAGAGGGAGGCCTGCAGGACAGCCTCACGTCAGGAAAGAACTGGTCTTATAACTGCGTATCATTGGAGTCGCATCGTCTTTGTATTTAAAAAGAAATACAAGTCAGTCTGAGCATTAAAAACCCACAAACTTATGCGGTGCTTAACGTGTTTTTTAGTTTGTACGTGAGAGGTTTGCACAGATAAAATGAAGGGTTCAATGGCGCCACTTAGTGGTGAAAGCGTGTATCTCATTCTGGAATCCTTTATCCTTCATGACAAAAACTAATAAGAATAATAAACCAAAAAATAGAAAGCCTGAAAAATTAAAATCATCTGTTTTTTTCTTGTTGGGCATTTCTGACTTGAGACGTCATGCGCATCATGTCAGGAGGGGATTTGCACAGCAGGTGGCAGCAGCGCTCCAGGACTCCAGGACGCAAGACGCACGGGCGCGGTGACCGGGGAGCGACACATTTTCTCATGGATCTTTTGATCGAACTCCCACCTGCCATATTTAACCACCTGTTTTTCATCTCAGCATGTCCTAACAACACAACTGAAACTTACGAGAAGTAGTGGCAACAATAAACACTGTGAATGAGTCATTACAATGTGTGCGGCGGGCGCGCGCGTCACCTGAGCCGGAGCCCGACGTGCTCATGTCGTAGATGAGATCCTTGAGGCTCCTGTCGGGCGACATGAGCATCTGATCGTCCAGCGGCTCCTCGGGGTCCTGTTTGTTGGCCCTGCTGTAGGTGCAGCGGTGACCCCGCAGGAGGAGCGCGCCCAGGGCCAGGACCACACACAGCAGGCTGGACGGCACCAGGATCGCCACCAGGAGCTGCCACCGGCTCCGGTCCGGTTCTTCTGAAGGCCTCTCTGGAATCCAACACGAGTTACAGAAGTGGTCAGCAGCCCAGAGCAGACTCAGGAATGAAACACCATGGTGTATTTCTACCGCCCCCTAGTGGTCGCTGTCATTAATGGCACTAAAGCTGCCAAAAAATAACAACAAAAAAGTTTCTTTTTAACGTGTTTCAAGATGAAGCACCACCGAGTACTAGCCACCTTTTACCATTCTAGGAATAGAACTGATTCATTACTGTGATTTCTGACTTCAGACTTCATTTGCGTTCAATAACCACACTTGTAAACAAACCAAAACCTTGTGAAATGACATTTGTCATGGAAAAGTCCAACCAGCAGCAGAACCAGGCGCAAGTCTTGTTCACCAAATTTACTAAAGAAAAAAAGAAAAAAAATACCCTTGATGCAAACTGTTGAAAAAACTGGAAAAACTGTATGTCATGAATAAAATAAATATGATAGAACAACATCTAAATATCAGAAAAAAAAATGTTTTCATAAATAATAAAGAAGTAAAGTGGAAATGAAAGTACAGTGGTACCTCGGTTCTCGACCACAATCCGTTCCAGACGGCCATTCGAGAAGCGATTTGTTGGAAATCTGAATGGATTTTTCCCATTACAATGAATGGAAAAAGAAATAATGCGTTCCAAGCCTTAAAATCGTCTTTTGTAGGAGTGAATGTAGAGTGTCTGCTGCAGGTGCGCTGTTTGTCTATGTGTGTGGCCGCTGCATGTGGGAGGGGTTGCCGAGTGAGTGACGTCTCTCCAGAAGTGAAGAGGTGCCCGGTGCGTGTCCAGCTCTGAATGTGCGCTTCTGTGCAGTTTGGCTGTGACAAAGTCATAAACCAAGTCACGCTCTGTCTGAGACTCGCCTCATCCCTGTCCCAGCTCCAGCCTCGGAGGTGTGGAGAGCGAGCACCTCCCCTGTGACACTCTACCACGGTCCAGTGTGGAGACAGGAAAGATTTTACACCTCAATGTGAAGAAGAAACATTCAGTAAATGTAGCTAACGGGACACGTCTGCATACAGAGGCTGCGTCATACACAATAACAAAGCGCTCAGTCAGCTGATCGGTCCGCGCATGTTATGTTTTTTTGGGCTTTTTCGGGGGCGTTCGATTTCTGGATTTTCGTTCGAAAGCCGAAGCAAAGAACAAGATAGTCTATGAGTATAACTACAAAAAAGCATTTTATGAAACATTTGAAATCCACCATGAAGGTAGTTTGAACTACAGTCTTACTCATCGTGCTCAGATACACAGGTTATCATAGATAATACTGACAGATAACTCGATTAACAAGAGGCAGAAGTTCTCTACAATTTTTTCAATGAGGGAGGAAGCAGGCAGGGAGGCCTCCGGCCTTCAGCTGCTCCGTGGGTGGACAGAAGATCTGGGCAGACACTGAAATAGAAGGGCAAGTGGGTGGCTCCTGCTGTGGTGCTGACCAGCACTGCAAATCCACTGGACCTGATGGTGGTGTTTAATGCAGCTAAAAGTTCAAAATAAGTGGTGAGACTTGTCACTGGGTAACGGCAAGTTGAACTGAGAAGTGTGAGCCGGGGCAATAATGACACACCAGACTGTTAATCATTGGTTTGCTCTTCGCTTTCCCAGAATATCCACACTGGTGGATTGGTCACTTATAAATTTGGCATCAACTGGAATGGCCTTGTGACATGGTGAGAGCGTCAGCACGCGTCTGCAACACACGCACAATAGTCAGCAGAATGAGTCTCTGGATCAAAGGTGAAAGACTTAAACACAAAAGGCTCCATTGTCACGGGGGCAGCAGCTTAAAGCAAGAGGCCCAGACTTCTTCCCTACTCACAGAAACAGAAGACATGCTCTTTCTGCTATGAGGAGTGAGCCACATGAAATGGATTCCCTCAAAAGCGAGCAGCAGCAGATCTAGTATGAGTCTCTCCCAGATGGCTCTCATCTCTTATAGAGAATCCTGACACCTAGTGGAGAAAACTAACTTCATCTGTTGCATCGGCGGTCTTCTTTACCCTCATGGCTCAGCGTTTTATGATGGGAATATGTAATGAAAAGTAGCAAAATAAAATAAAAATATCTGTATAATATCTGGATGAAAAGTAAGCAGTCAATCATGTTTTGTTTTGTTTTGAAAGGAAAATTTATGATAGAAACAGACAGATGAGATAAATGATCAAAATTCTACATGCTATTTATACAATTCATTATAAATAATGCATCGAATAAATTATACTGTATAACAATAATATATCAAGACTGTATATGCATGTATTTAGACTTTTGCATGGTTTTACTCAGGGAAATAGAATAGAATTAAGAAAAATTGGATTTAAAAAAATTATAAACGTGTAAAAAAAACTGGTAATATTGGTTATTATAGCAGAAGTGATAAATCTTTTGTCTTAAAATAAAACTTATATATATTTATATTATTAATATTATTATTATTGTATTTTTGACAAAATGTCTTAAAAATAATGATAATAATCAGACAAAGTCAAAACATATGACCAGAACTGTGTGACAGAATGGAGTATTTGGACTAGAAGAAGAAAAAATATATATAATTTGTCATTTATCATCATAAAAAGGCCATTGACATTTCAAGGATCTACTGTGTTACTCCTGAACACTTTTGTGTCCGAGGATTAGCAGCGTCCCAGAGACACTGGTCTGCATCATAAAGTCCTCAATGTTAATCTGATGTTTTCCAAAGTAGCATTCCCATCAAGAGGTTTCACAGCACCAGAAAGATTACACGTCTCTTTCAAGGAAAACATCCCTGCACAGGTCCACAAGCGTCAATAATCCCCATGGACTGGGAGGCCTCTGTCCTCGCCGCACACCCACGAGATGCTTGGACTCTGCTGGGACAGTGAGCCCGGCAGAGTATTTATAAATCAGCGAGGGAGGGGGGGGGATCTGTAACCATCGCCACATGGCCTGCGCCAGCTTTTGTTATGTCACAGGATCTAGTCGGATCAGCCTCCACGTCGTCTAGCCACAGCGAATGAGCGGGAAATCCCGAAGCTGCCGCTGCTGTCGCTGCTGAAGATGTGACGCCACGAAGAAGGAAAACGCATCCTCATCCAGCTGAGAGCTCTTTCAACAATGGCCGACAATATGTTGCTAGTGAACATGAAAATGCAGACTTAGGCAGAAGTTATGGCAGAGATATACGGAACCAAAACTCCGTTCACAAGTCATCACTTCACGATATGCTTCTGCTCTTGAATGTACACCATCAAACGAAATATAACACTGATAATAAAAGTAATGATGGGAAGTCACATCATAACTTTTTATAACTGACAAATTATTTTCATAAAAAAGATGATTTTTGTGTGAATAACATTCTATTTAGAAGTCAAATTGTTATTCTTATTATTCTTATTAAAAAGGTTATATATCATTTTAAATGACAAAGATGATGATGTTTATTATTATTATTATTATTATAACATGTTATATATATAACTAACTAAAGAGCAGTGTTATTTCAGCAAAATATTTTATTTTATTATGGTTTGTAAACCCATTAATAATTCTTGAGACAAAAACAAATATTATTAAAATGTATTGACGTATTTTCATCAATAAGGTTTAATACTTTTGTAATCCAATTTATTTGATTTAAATTTTTATTGATTCAATTTAAAAGTTTATTGATGAAGAGTAACTATATATATATATATATATATATATCTTACTTGAAGATCAATAGATTTATGATGTTAGTTGACTTGTTTATGAGTTTGCTGTTGTCATTTTTATTGACAGTGTTCATCATATGCTTATGTCAAATGTTGCAGACAAACAGTGATAAAATCCAGTGTAGCAACGCTTTCACGAAGCCACCAAGTGTGAGGCTGACGTTCCACAGGTCTCCAGCAGCTGGTCGTGATGACCAGGTCTCACCTGGAAGTAAGCGCAGCGTCTCATTGTTGCAGAAGTCGGTGAAGCAGCAGTTCCTCTTGGAGACGTTGGCGGAGCTGTAACAGAAGACCTGACCCTTCATCTCGGAGGGAGACAAGCACGACTTGTCCACTTCCTCCTTGCCGTCGATCAGCATGACGGAGCTCCAGCAGGCGCCGTCGGCCGCCGTCTCACAGACGTGTGTGTCGCACAGCTGGCACACACACTTCAGAGCTGCAACACAAAATCAATCAGCAGATCCATCTATTTAGAATTGCAGGGTTCACTTGGGCAGAGTCGCTTTCATTCACGGAGATTACACCTGTTACGTAAGCCAGTCCTCCCTGCAGAGTGGCAGTGGAGGGAGTAAGGCCTCTTAGTTTAACACCCAGATAATCTTGTCTTCTTCTTGGAGCTCCTGTCATGCTTTGTTTGGCAAGGTGACAGGTGACAGTGGGAGGGTGTCTCGGTGCAGACCCAGGCGATGGCGTTCTTCTATCAGGTGCAAATCCCATCACAACCCTGCTGCCCCCCCATTATTTTAACCCGCTCATAGTTTAGGTTCCTTGACAGCAATACAATCATCATTATTGAAATGATTTTCTTTCATTTTAGAAATACCAACTTATGTCTATGTAAGTATAGGGCATTTCCGCACAAATTTAAATTAAATATTGTGACCACAATAACATATAGATTTTTTTTTTACATTTTATTTGGCAATGAGGTAGAAGAACTAGAGGGAAACATGATTGAATTATAAAATAAAGAAATGTACGCATGTGGTATACTTTTGAAGAAGGAAGGAAAAACATGATTTAAAAATGAAAAAATACTATGCAGAAATATTGTAAATTTAGGGTTAAAAATGCTTATGAATGTGTGGCTGGTGTCTATTTTTTTAAAAATAGAAATGTGGAAAAGTGCCAAATGGATGTGGGGGAAAAAAAACCAATCAAAACATATATTTTTTAATAATATAATATAATATTGTAATACATTAGTTTTATAATATTAGGTCATAACACGGCAGACGAGTGCTAAGCACTCTTGCAGCAAGAAGGTTGTGGGTATGATGCCTGGGTTATTATTCTTATAACATTATAATAAAATAAAATTATATCTTAATAAAACAAAATTTAAAAGGCAACAACTCTATAGTCTTAGTTTTAAAAAGTGTACACTGTTTTTGCTGTTACATATTTTCACCATACCACATTTAAAGTAGAGTTTCCCCATCAGCCTCCACTGACATGGTAGAACCACATTATGTGGAGATTTGCAGTTGCATCCTCATTATTTTGCCTTGCGAGTGGCATCAATTGATCAAAACAACCCGCAACATGAGGTCCACCTTTAGTGGCAGAAAAGGAATGAAGGAACCTCAGCAGGTTTTGCCCCAATACCACACAATACTTTGGATGTTTTGACCGTGACCTGAAGTGAAAAATATTTGATCAACAGATCATAGAAAACGCCGTCTGGATCGCAACACAAAGGGAATGAAAAGCTGAAAATGCGATGAATGGCAGAAACATCTGTCCTTGCCAATCTGCGTCAGCGCAAATATCTCGTCTGCTCTCCGGTCACTTTCAAAAGAAGTGGAAGAATTTGTCAGACTCAGACGGCGCAGAACAAAAAAAACATGAAGCACTATTTCCCCCCGTCACGTCCTAACGCTCGCCAGCCAATAACTCCGCCGTAATAACCTCAGCACCCTGCAACCATGGGCATGGTAATGAACGCTGAGATGAAATGAAAGCCACAGTTATGTGACTATAATAACTATTGACAAGGTAAGAGCCTGGGGTGGAAAACACACCTGCTCCTTAGCCTCCTTATAGTTGGTTAATATGTGAATGTATTGAATGAATTTCACCGCTTCATACACTGTGTTTAGGTTCCTTGACAGTACTATTCAACAACAACAGTAATACTAAGAATAATAACCATTAGTATTATTATCAGTTATGTGTGCAAATTGATAAATAAAGGGCTTTTAAACCAAATAAAAAATGTAAAAAGGATCCTTTTGATCAATAATGTGACGACAATAATATATGCGTGTATACATATCTATTGTGTTCTTTATCTATTTCATTGTATTTAAAAGCAAGAAACCTGTAATAAATCTGTAATCCGTTCATAGATGAAGGAAGTGGACAAAGATGTGTAGGATCAAGTCGAAACATCAAAATGAATGAAAGAATTACACACTATTTCCTGCTTACTATGCATTTTCTAAAGACTTCCTCTGTTTGGGGAGGTGTCTCTCTGTCAGGAAAAAAAGGTCACATCTGATCTCTACAAATAAACAATGCGACCGAATCAGAAGATTAAGCAGGGCGTCCTTCATTGTTCCTATTGGGTGTGGAATTGACTTTGTTTTTAAATCCACAACGGTTAAAAAGAGCAATCTCTAGTGTCCCTAATTCACTGACCAGCCGCAATTAAAGTGCTTCATGCATTCTTACAAATCACTTATCTGTTGCCAGGTAACTGCTTCATGGATCTTCCCCTTGACTGGGCAGCTCTCACCGAGGACTCTCACCCAGCCATTTCCTGACCTGGGCACCGTCTGAAATCCACTGGCCACGTCTGAAATCCAAGCCTCTGGAGGGTGACACTTGAGGGATGGACTACATGGCGCTCTCAAGCCAAAAGTCTGACTGGGATTGTGAGCCATCTCATCTTGAGTTCAGGTGATAGTGAAAACTCAACGGTGCCTCAACGCTTGCTCATGAGCAAGGCCTTTATTTGATCAAAACTTCACTACAACAGTTGAGATCCAGACCCGCCTCAGCTCAACTCCCCCAAGACGCCTGTTCTGTTCTTCAAGGACAGTTTGAGTCGGAGTGCACAGGTAGGTCGATGTCTCTTGAGAGCTTTGCCTTTTAGCTCAGCTCTTTCCTCAGAAAGACACAGTGTGTCTGTCATGTCCTGTCCAACCAAACACTGGATGAACTTGAGATGTTCCTGCATCCACCTCCTCAGAATAAGTAACTAAAATATCACCGGACCTTCCTTCAGTGGTGCCCGACCTGATAAAGCAGTGACGCGGTATCGCTGCTCAGATAAACACACGTGAGCCAACACTTCTTGATATGAGCAGCTTGTAAACTCCGCACAGCTCCCAAGACGCCTCTGATTGGCTGTTCGGGTGCTGACGGTGACCTTTGGCTGCTCGGCCCGATCACTGACGCCGTCATTGTTGAGGAGCGAGCAGCTTGTCACCAAGGTCGGAACAGGTGACCGCGGTTATCAAAGCGAGCAGGAGATTAACCGCGGCTCTACCTTTTAATAGTCAGAATGGAAACCAGTTCATTAAAATGTCATCCACTTCCATATCCCCCTGATGTTAGGAGAGAAGAACAGTGTCGACACGTGAGACTGACTTAGAATCACTTTAAACACATGACGTTTACTGGCAGTAGTAAAAAGTTGATCTTTAAAGACTTGCTCTTGACATTCAGACTTCATTCAAAAGCAGTGCTTCAACACTTCAGGTCACTATTTCTCATGGTGCAACACTGATGGATGTCATTTTCATTCAACTCTTCTTCCTTGGTTAATACTGCCTTTATTTGAACGGTAATGGTCATTCCAGGTCTCTCTCTATCTTTTGCTGACAGACTATGAGAAGCTTTTTTTATAGTTATAATAAACTAGACTTACTTCAATAAAGTAAATTATTACATCCATAATATGTGTGGATTTATAGTACAATAAACATCATAAGGATACTGGAAAAATATGTAAAAAGGGACTGGCAGGTAGGTGTCACTTTGAATGAATGAATGTTTCTTTCAATATTTCCAACAGTTAGTTGACATGTTATATGACCGTTTTGTAACTATTATGTCACCTAGTCTCTTGACTGCTACACTGCACACAATTCTGTCAATATTTCTGCTTACATGATGCACTTTAATATTCTTTTTGAGAAAATATTAATTTCTGTTCATGACAAATGCCTCTTGCTAAATGTTTGTGGTGCTTTTAAAATAGAGACGTCAATTGCTTTTAAACAGTTTTCTTTTTATAAAAACAGCCAGATGTAGTTTGTTCTTTATAGAGGGGAAAATGGGAAAAGAGAACCTCATATTGTTGCAGGTTCAGTAAAAATAAACATTGACTCATTGATTTTGTTCAATAGTATGTTTTATGAAGAAGAAGACTAAACCAAAGTTTGTTGTTTAATCGTAATTTATTATTGTTGTTATTATTATTAATACTACTACTACCAATAATAATAATATTTTGAGCATTTTGTGGTATTCACTAACGTTACATTAGTTATTTTATCAACAGCAATAATGACATATACTAAAAATAAACCCACAGAGATACAGACATTGTCATAAAACTGAGATGACGTCACTTGGACTCTAGACGACCTGGGTTTGTGGGCGGGGCCATCTCGTCCAGGTGTCACCTGGATCAACGTGTGAATTTAACCATTAAAATGTTGGTATCCTCCAATGACCAAGCGTTTATGTTTATATGAACGGGTCGTTTTCTGATTCACGGAACAGTTCAATAACTGTTAAAACTGTTTTCATCAGTAACTAGTTTGGCGCTATGCTTTAGAACAGTGGATTATTGTGAAAGTCAGTGTAAGACACACTTGTGAAAACAGTCAGACAGCATCATGAGACTATCCTCGGAAGAACTGTGGTGTCGAAGACAGTACCTGCGCTCAAATGGGCGACAGACAGGAGCACCAACGCCGCTTGAAAACTCCCTTTCCCGGCACAAATCATGTCAGGACCCGCATCTGCTCCGCCGTGGACGCACCGGTGACGCGGCTACTGCGCAGAACCGCTGCACATCGCGGCGAAGTCCGTGCTCCACGCAACCGATGTCCCACGCTGCAAATGACTTGGGAATAAACCGTGACGCTTCAACGAGAGCTCTTTACTCCGCCTCCACGGACGCCGCTGTAATCGGATTACAGCCGCAGCTCACTGGCGGGGACATGTGAAAGAGAGAAAGTGTGATGCTGCGGCTGCAGGGCCAACAAAACACCCTGCTCCGGCTCAACCCCCGGAACATAGATGAGCCACGCGACAATACAAGACCAGCAGGTTCATGAGTGTGGAAGCAGGACTGATGCATAGTCACAAGTTTCCATGCAACATTAGCCCCAGTAAATCCCGCCGCTGTGACTATATATATATATATATATATATATATATATATATATATATATATATATATATATATATATATATATATATATATATATATATATATATATATGTGTGTGTGTGTATACATTAAATGACACAGACTTTCAGTTTTCACCAGGACAGTCTGCGTCTCCTCGAAGTCGGACACCATAGTTGTCAGCCAGGATGACCAAGCTGGAGAAGATACCCTTCCGCATTCAAGTATCTTGGTCAGGGTGAAGACAAACATGTAGGAATCACACTGACTGCTGTGAAGCAAATGTGTCCACAGTGCATCCTGGGGGCCCTCTGCCTGTACTCATGAGGTCAATGCAAATGGTCAATTATAGTTGAAATTCAAAATATAATAGACTGGTGACCTTTAATAAAGTACCTTTTTAAAATCATATCTAGTATTTTGGAATACCTGCAGACCCACTTGGAAAGACCCCAAAACACTTTTGCTTTATATGCAGAATATTTTTATGAAATGAAATAGAAATAATGTGAAGCATGCAATGCTATTAAACTATAATACTATTGAAGTAGAAATATAAGTTGCTCAGCCACTAGAGTCTGAGTATCATGAAGGATGAGTGACTTAACCAGAGAGTCGACTTGACTCTCAAATGTTTGAAATGATGGCCATCTCCTCAAGAGTCAGGTCACTTCTCACTCAATAGCTAGATCTGTTTTCTTTTTTACATTCAGCACTTGATACTGATGACAGATGAAAACCAAGAACTTGTGACTGAAAACTCTTAGAAAAACACTTGTTTAGTTGTGCAAGAGCAAAAGCGTCACATTCAAGGACATCGTTGGTTGAAGTACCTTCAAGTAATGAATACTTGAAAAATAAACTTCACTTTGACACTTGGATGGAAAGGTACAATTGTGACTGTGATCGTTGTTCGGGTAATAGTCTGTGGCTCAGGTACTGGTAGTTGTTGCTACGGGTGGTGGCTAGCGCGAAGCTAGGTTTAAAAGCTTGAAAATGTGTGTCGATCACAGTCGCATTAGAAGTATTTCGGAAACTTAGTGTGACTTTCTCTTGTGAGATGAATAGTGTGTTTATCCATCTGTCTATCCTCCAAAGCGTTACCTGGAGCCTCCCACCAACCACTCTCTACCACTAGAGAGGCTGGATCTGCCTCAAAGGTCGACACATCCCTTTGTCCTGTGCAACTTAAAGCAATCTGCAGAAAGAGGGATCCGCAGAAAGAAGTATTGTGAGCAACGAAAGCATTTAACACTGCAGAGGCTTGTTTACACGTTGAAGTTTGCAAGAATTTATAGACATTTTCATGCGCGTCCCTCGACCTGTACATGTACCAACTAGCCGACCACACGTTGAGCCAGTTGACTCTGGAAACTGTTGTCAGTTGCAGCTCTAAATTTAATAATTAAATGTTTTTTATTGATCAATGTTGACTTGTTCACAACGTCCACAGTGTCAAGTAAAGAGACATCAACTGAAAGCAGGGTATTGACACGAAGATTTTCTAAATCTTCAACTGTTCCTTTGTCTGTCTGAGATCCTACAGATAATGTCTGTGGTGCAGCCCGATAACCGCAACACTCCCTTCAAGAATCACAGCCACCTCTGGTCTGGAAGACATGGTCCAAGCCAGAAATCTCCAGTGACTGTAGAGGAAGAACCATTGATAGGGAAACACGACACGCAATACGATGGTGGTGTTGGGCACTTTTGTCTAATGGAAGATCCCTAGAGAAAGATCAAAACTCATTAGTAGCACCGCATCAGAAGCTCGTGGAACACAAAGTCGCGCATGAAGCCTCAAGAACGAAGGTGAGCTGCAAATATACCAGTTACCATTTACCGGTTACCAGGACAAATTCCCCCAGAACAAGCCTCATACCACAGTCATGGTGGGCCAAGATCGGGGGAACAGCCTTACCTGCGCATGTAGCCCACGTAAAATGCGACTCAAAAGTCTGTCGTGTATTGATTTGAAAATTTCCCAGATCCACCTTACTTTTCCTCTCTCAGGGACAACACTTGACTAAATTTCTATCCATCGCTTTAGTGGTGGCTGATATTAAATCGAGAACGATTCGAACAAGCTGACAATTTGCCAAATTACCATGAGATTGTATGGATCATCTCTGTCACATTCTATACGCTACAGATCTATGCTGATGCGTGGCCTGACTCTCTGACGCCAAAGACTGTCTGCACGGAGTTAACGTTACGTCTCACATGAAACCTTTACTGACACTCATGGATAATCGACATTTACCACGTAGGAAACACTGAAAGAGTTAGCACCACCATGATGTAATATGCCCGAATTAATGTTAAAGATTTGCCTGTAAACACTACAAAACTAGAATGAAACGTTAAAGTAAAAGTAAAAAGTCAGATAAAGTTGACAAAATGGTTTTCCAGACTAACAATCTGCGATAGGAATCTGTCTGTTTAGTAAAGGATGAAAGCAGCTCAAATAGTAATATATTGTGAAGCTGGTGGACCTTTAATAATCAGGTTCAGTAACCAGACATTGCAGTGTCATCTCTTCTGTTCAAAACAGTCAAGTTTGCAGTTTCATTTGAACCTTTTCAAAAAAAGCCATTGAGGGTTTTGGTGCACTTCAATCCACTTAAAATGATGTGTTGATAAAAGCAGATTCTATCAGGTGACATGTTTATTGAAAGCCATATTTTCTGTTTCAAGAGTGCTCTTCATCTGAGCATTGTTGTTTACCTTGTTATATTTTGGTTCTCTTCACACGCTGGCAGAAATGTGTCCTTTCTCCTTTTTTGTGTTGCAGATACCAAAGTGCTTTGGTTGCACTTGCAAACTAGTTTAAAAAATTGTGTTAAAATCGAAATTGTGATTTCATTATAAATGAAATGCGATATTTTTTGCCATAATCGCCCACCGCCACATCTCTGTCAGGTACTCTGCGGCAACCAAGTGAACGACAGAGACGCCACACAAACCAGACATGGACTGCAAGTTTTTTCTATTTATTAAATAGAAATCACTAATTGATATAAAAGGTTAAAGAAATGTAAAAAGGTCGAAGTTTGACTTCATGTACTGGACAACACACAGACGGGTTTTACAGGCGTATTTACAGGCCGGCGGACGAGCCGCGGCCAGCGTCTCCTAGCAGCTTGTATTTGTTCTTTAGCATTGTTGTCTGTAAAGCTGAAATAAAACGTGAAACAACTCGATGTAAAACTCAACGTAAATACACAGTACTTTTGGTTGAACGTAAAAAAATGGATGTAGCTGTACAACTAAACTATGAGCCTGGAAAACTAAATATGCAGTGAAGTTTGAGCTCTCACGTCCGCCACGACGAAACAATGCTGTCCGAAACTGGGCGGAGTTAAAAAGTGAATTGCTGAGTGTGTTTTTTTTTCCCAACTGAAAATGTGTGAGGCCGTTTCGTGAAGTTGTCCTATGCCCAGGAAATGTTTCTTCCTTGAAGAATGCAGCCGCTCCAAGCTCCTGTCGCGTGATATCCTTTTCCTATTTCTGAGACCACCGTCAGCCTCATTTATGTCCAGAAAGCCATCTTTGGATGCCAAAAGGTTTCCCGTCCTGTCCTTTAAAAATAAATATAGTTCTGCGCCCGATCAAGTCCTCTGTGCCCATGGTCCGTGCTCTTGTTGTCCACTAAGGCCTCTGAGAGTTCACTTCTTTCGGGACTCAAATGTCTGTTTTGATTTTGTCCAGAGAGTTGTCGATCTTTGTGAGAGTCTTTTTGATGCGCAGCGCTGTTAATCGGGCCGAGGGGTTCTGGTACCAGCACTCCTTCATGAGTTTAGCCATTGAAGTTAAAGTCTGGAGGAAGAAAGAGACCCACACTTCAGTCACTTCATCCTCAAAACACTGGAAGAAAGAAGCTTAAAGCTGAACTCACAGGGTCTGAGAACCATCTGTTGGGGATGTTGGGCCTCTGCTGGTCGACACACACAACCTTTTTCATGTCCTCAAAGCTGGGATCGCTGGGCACCACATCATGAAAGGGTGGTTTGTAGTCTTCTACGATGCCTGCAGCACAATAGGAAGCTCCATCAGATACTCAACGGTTTATCCTCTGGTTCTGCTACTAACTAATCTGTTGTTAGACATTTGTAACACTCAAAAGACATGGGAGAGACGTCCTCGCCAGAGTGACATCACAACATATTGACACTGGATTTTACTTGGGGATCAAGCAACAGAGAAGGCACCAAAAAGGATGTTTCATTCATAAGAACTGGATTCAAAATAAAGAAATCCAGATATTATGATTACACTTGATCATTTTTATAATTTGTCCTTCAGCATATAAAATAGATTGTAACAGTTAAAAGGTATTTTCATCACTTACACTACATACAGTAGATATAAAAATAAGTTATTACATGCAATTATAATACATAATACATTATACAGTACATTACATGTAAATTTTACAACATATATTTTGCTTTTATTTTAAAATATATATTTGATTTGTCAAATGTGACAATTATTTTTCACATAAAAATAAAATTTTAATGTTTTTAAAAATTGTTGTTTTAAAGTCAATTTTATAAGGGTATATTATAAAGCCTTCCAAACAAATTTAATAACCTGCTTACCATTTTGTCTTACTTATTTAATTATGCAGAATTATCTTCAAAAATGACAATGAATTTTCCTGATTTAATGTCATTTTTTCCTGCATATTTTCTTCTTAACAGTTCAATAAGTATGATTTTTATCAAACTTTCTTCTGTGTATTTCCAAAATGTGTAATATACAGATTTATCATACCAAAAAGTGTTTTTAAATGGTTGATATTGCATTTGAAGAGTGTCAGAGTAGAGCTGCTGTTAAAGAAAGTGTTGTCTTTTTCAACATCCTTCTAAGCGAAATAAGAGAAATGAAATATTTGTATTTTTGATTCAATGCCACACATATTTCACCATGCGAGACTTCCTGATGTACACAACTGCTCGGCAGCATATTAAGATTCATGTTCCAAAGCGAGGAGAGGCAGACTATTTAAAGACTTCCTCAATTCTCTTTCAAGTTTCTCCAAGTCTCTCACAGTCCACAACTTTTGAAAGAAGCGCTGCTACAAGAACAGGCACTGACCATTGCTGACTGTCCTCCTGGCGACCTCCCAAAGGACGAGGCCCAGAGCCCAGATGTCCACCCTCTTGAAGGACTCGAAGCAGTCCATCTGGATGGAGTCATCCAGCACTTCGGGGGCCATGTAGCGCTTGGTGCCAACTTTGGGGTTGCTCCCGACGTCCAGCTCATTGGTGTCTTGAAAATGCATGACGGCCAGACCTTGCAGGAAGAGACAGGACACTTGAGTGAGGGCAGATCAATCTGCTGAGTGGAATGAGACTTGCCCAAAAACAGGATGTTCTCTGCCGGCACAGACAAACAAGCCCTAACTTATTTACCCAAACAGCAGGGAGCATCATGTTTGGTACATTGAGCTTAATACCTGCTCAGGCTGCCACCTGAATTAGGTTGCACTCGTGTGTGAGCACAAATGGAACTCTATTAGATAAAGTGGCCGGACTTTCTAGCCTGACGCTGGTTTTCATCCTCAATAACCAAGGACATATACAGCAGAGTGTTATTAGTGCGCTCGCCTTCTTGGTCACGTCCAGGAAACTCACTCATCCGCCACTTACCGAGATCAGCGATGCAACACTGGCCGTTCTTCTTCACCAATATGTTCTTGCTCTTCAGGTCTCGGTGAGCGATGGCGGGCTTGCCCTGGGTGCCGAAGATCTCCACGTGAAGGTGGGCCAGGCCGCTGGCGATGGACAGCGCCATGCGGAGGCAGCCCAGCGCGTCCAGGGTGATGAGCTGCAGGTAGTCGTACAGGGAGCCCATCTCATGGAAGTGGGTGATCAGCCACAGCTGGGTGCTGGAGTTCCTGGACGTCATGTCCGAAGCTATGAAGCCTGAAGTCGGCGAGAGACACATGCATTCAGGGCTGGGACTTTGACAGAAGAGCGTGAGACTAAAGCATTTGATCTGGTCTCCTTCCACCACCTTCACAAGCGACCGTCTGTGGGTGCTTGAGTGCATACGGTTGGAGCTGAACAACAACCCGAGAGGCTGCAGTCATAACCACTTCACCAGCATGCTGTCCCGATTTGAAACACGGCTTTATAGGAGCATGATGGTGAGTCGAATGTGAAGCCGGGATGACGGCCAGCACCAGATTGAAGCGAGACAGAAGAGGCTATAATAATCCAACCAAGCACCATCAGATGTCCGGGATGTTCATGACACACCAAGTGGCTGAGCTTCATGTATTTAAAAATGGCCTCCCTGCCTGGATATACCGAGTCAGCAGCACCCACTTTACTAGACTAAACAAACTTACTACCTTCTCACACCACATAACAAGAACGCAGACGCACCCAGAATATTCTTGTGTCTCAGAAGAACCGTGTTGTAGATCTCCGTCTCTCGGAACCAGGACTTTTCATCTCTGGAGGAGAAGATCTTCACGGCGACGCTTTCTCCCTGCCACTGTCCTCGCCACACCTCGCCGTAGCGACCCTTACCTGGTGGGAACAGAGACAGCGCACACATAAACACATGAGAGGCAGGCATGAGAGACACCCTTTCTAGATTCAGCCGTAAGAGATATTTGCTAATTGCTTTGTGGGCCCTTCAATTAATGATCAGCATCGTCGAGAGACTGCCTTTACTTTGGAATAAAAGCACTAAAAGCGCCTTCTTTAGTTTAAAGAGCTCGCACCGAGTCGACAAGGCAGAATAAAATGACACTTAATAAGCACTAATGCATCGTCTGATGTGCAAAACAAGCAGCACATTTCCAACTGCAAACTGATGGAGTAATTCGAGACTCGGAAAGCAAAGGCACCAGACTGCTGAAAAGTTAACAGCAATATATGTCGATAATAAATGATGGCACAACATCTGTTGATGATAACATAAAGAGTCCAAGAATTGGCCCCTGGGCTTCTCCGTTTCAGATTGTAAAAACAGGCTTCTTTCTAAACAAATTACAGTAATGCCAATAAAAAGCTATTTTCCAGTGTCTAAAAGACTCATGGAATCTTTTTGTCCAAAAGAGTGTTTACGTACGTAAACGTCAACACTTCAAGATAAAGCGATACAACTCTTATCAGTATACAGATAAGACAACACAATATCGTGGAATTTTAATGATATTTCATGTTTTTATTTGGCTAACCACACACCATAACACAAGGGTCATATGATCGAACGAGCAGTTTAAAGTTCAACGCCAGGGTTTATCAGAGGTCAGGACTGAGCAGCTGAACATAAAAACAAAAAAAAAACGGTGCCATTAGTACACTATAAAAACCAGACCGCAGCCGTGCACTGCCACATCATCCCTGTACGACCCACATGACACTCAGACTGCATAACTGAGGCGCTGAGAGAGACGATCAATTTCTAATGCGTATACTACCACATACATGGAGACAAAAAAAGAAACCTATTACAGTAATGATACAGCACCTTGCAGAATGGTGTTCACAAAATACAGGCAAAGCAGAACTAGAAACAGGTAGGATCTGATCTCCATTAGAATAAGGGCTGTTTATTCTTTCTTGGTTGTTATTGCAGCATTTTTACAAGCTTGTGGACTTAAAATGACTCTTATTAATTGTGGCTTCAGTTACTAGCGTTTCTATATTTGGCTTCATTGATATTTCTTCCTGCTGCAGCTGCTTTTGTTTCAGAGTTCTTATAAGTTTAACTGTGAAATAATACTACCTAATACCTATTTACACTTAGATGTTGGCTGTATTCTACACATCCAAATCTTTTTGCCATTGTTTCATGGAGAGCCCATTGGTCTTATATTGGATCGCTTTTGGTTTTTTTTCCAATAATTTAAGCCTTTTTAGATCAAATAAACATGTAAAGGCAGATTGCTTTTTAAACCATATTTGGATGGTTTAATGTTTTTCAACATCCATATTAAATATTTTAATTTCCAACGATTGTTTTGTTACAATGCTAGTACTTTTAATTGTTTTGTATTTAATTTTAAACTATTGAAGCTCGTTGTATTTGTTCCTTCCATCCAAACTTCGATATTTCTGTTACAGATTTGCTCACAGATTTCAGTGCTCTTTCCTCATTTTTTTATTATGAATTATGCTGGAAACTTCTTCTTCGTTATACCAGCAACTGACGAAAATAAGATTTGTCCAATTGAACTTTTATTTTCAGTGAATCCAGGCTAGACTTCAGTCTTCCCACCCGATGAATCATATGAGTTTGACTGAGTTGCTGTTTCTCTCTGCAGCAGTTTCATCATTACCCTCAGGGTCAGCACCAGTCTTGTAAATAAAGTACGGCACCCCATGACTTGCAAATATTCTGATGCTGATTGAAGTGTTTCTCCCAAATACTATTAGGCAGCAGAGCGGGGACCGGCTTAATTTGCAAGACCAGTGTATTCCTGAGTTGTTGCCCCCGCTGCGTTGACACAAAAGCGCTCATTAAAATGAATGAGGCTGCTGCATATTTCCCCACAGTGCTAATGTCAATAACAATACAGTGCTCAAGTGGACACTTACCCACACACTCATTCAGCGTGATTTGTCGTGCCACGGTTCTTTGAACCAGGAACGGCAGCCCGGAGCCGCTTCCTGAAGTGCAGGAGTGATCCAGCAGATCCTGGGAAAGAGAGAGAGCAAAATAAACAGTTTACATGCATGTCTGCACTTAAGAGAGCTCCCAAACAGTCTGAGGCTAAATAAACAATGAATTTGAGGAGACGTTTTTAGTCATTCATGTGTGTGTCGGGAGGTGCGGGGTGCCCCCTGTTGAGAAAACAACAGAAGTGCTCAACACCCCTCCCAGGAGACGGGTGTGCACACTGGAGATTCCAGCTAATCCCAGTGCCAGACTCCAAAATCGACGCAATGCTGCTAAGCCTTTTATTTTTATCTCCGCAACAAGACGTGCAGAGGCGCGGAGCCGTCACAAGGGGGCAGCACTTAGCAGTCCAACGCAGGGATAACAGACTGCAGAGGGGTGATGCCTCGGATAAACAGATGCATAATGCATGATGAGAGAGTCTGAGAGACTATTTGGAACCACTACATGGAGCTAAAGTGAGTTTAAAATAATCACCAAGGTTTTTCAGGCACTAAAAGCTATGCTCAACACAATAAAAACTGTCTTGGCTGCCGGGACATAAAGCATTCAGAAGAGCTTCCCCACATCTTCGATCAATCGGATTCAAACGCCACGTTGTTGCATTGCCAAATTGTTTTGACACAACTGAGCATGATAATGAGAAATCTGAAGCAGCTGAAACGCTCGCCAAAAGACATATTCCAGCATCTTAATGCTGAGAAAAAGTTTCAGCCAAGACGCACTCACAAAATGGATGGATGGATGGATGGTGGGAGGGAGGAGTGTATTTTTTTTCAGGGTTCAGGCCAGACTGGAGCATTTGGGCAGAACGTGATTACACAGTGTGTGCGCTGCAGCGAACGTGCTGGCTTGTCTTTCCAATGAAAAACCACAGGACTCCGCCTAAAACTCTGGATCAGTTTAGCAAGTCACAAAAACCCCAAACCCACTGAGTGGAAAATTCAAAAGCCACAGCGGAGAGAGGGAAAGATAAAATGGCGAAAAAACATTCCACCGGCGGAGAAGAAAAGCAGGAGGAAACTTTGAAAACAAGGCGGTCGCTTCACAGCGAAGCCACTCAAGACCGACCGAAGAGGCTTGGAAAAGAAGCTGAAGTGTTTTGACATTCAAAAGGTTCAAGGAAGAACTGCTGCCTTGGACTCTGAGTGACATTCAGAAATGCTGTTTATTAAAATGGGGCTCGTATTAAAGCAACGTAATTCTTCTCAGGTGTTAGGAAGGATCGTCCGAAGAGTCCAAGAAAACTATTTGCTTCATCAACACCTACGCTGCACCAAAGAGCTGGGAACAATGTTCTCTATAAATGCCGACTCATCAGTACCACTTTCATTTGTAAATCGTTTTTTTAATAATCACATTAAGCCATGCTCAAGTGAGTAGCAGTTTATATATTCAGTTATGAGCCGCAAATGTGTCACGCATGTGTGACTCTCCCCACACGGTAATTACAAGACCCACTTGCGGAAAATATAATTGCAGCATGTGCGAACGTAAACAGTGTTTATCGGGACAATTGCGTGTCTGCACCGTGTCAACGCAAATCCCTGGAAATCTGCATAATCCCGAATCAAAGCGCAGCTGAAAAGATGGTTAAAGTTTGCGAAACATCATTTGAAGAGTAACTTTTTGTCTCATGGCTGAGGCATGATTTGAAGAAGGTAAAGCCAGGGTTATTCATTTTAGATTTATTTTCAAGTGTAAACACTATTGTCTATTTTTGTAACAAGTAAGTGCAATTTTTTAAATCCCTACTGTGTCATAAATGCAATTGAATATCCTCCTGTATATGGAGTTTTGGAATCTTGGTATCGTGACCCCCCTATAATGACAAGTAATTCAAATAATTTTAAGGCTTTTATGTCACTGAACAATCTCTTATTTCGCTGCCAAAATACTATTTATGCAAACATGAAGCAGAAAAAACATCCAAACATTCAAAACACCTTCTAAAGTAGTTGGCCAAGTTAGCTTTGCTGATCCAACCCATCTTCAAGTCTCATGTTTCACTTGACACATAGATTTATAGGCTGCAGAAAAATCTTGCAAAAATCATCATGGTTCTGATGGAGACAACTGAGACAGCATTTTAGTCATTATTTTTGTTATATTTTTAGTCACTTTTAAGTAAGAAATCCCTCCTTATGAAAGTGTTTAACAGCCTTTTGAAGCTCTAAATGTCGGTTTATTTTCAGTGAACTGCCCAGGCCTCCCTGGCAGATTAGTATTACTGGTGAGTTTAGAAGATGGGGAGGAGCTTGATGAAAAGCCGTTTCCCTCATATTCATGTTGTAAAACCTGTCCAGGAATCAGAAGTAACTTCCTCTGATCACTGTTTTAGAAACTCTTCTCCGACAGTACTCACCGCCAGAGTGCTCTCCCCCACATTGGACGCGATGAGACCGTCGATGGTTCCGTATTCGGCGTCTCGAGAAGTCAGCCGCTCCATCTGGTTGTGGTGGATCCGTCGGAACACCAAGATAGCGACAGCAGACAGGATGATGAGGATGATGATGGGCGCCACGATGGCAACAGCCAGCGTTGTCACGTTGTAGTTGGATAACTCATCAGCTGTTAGAAGACACAAAATGGGTCTCATGAGCTTCATGATGATTTTCCACAACTACACTTTTTGCATTTTCCCCCGACCGGACCACACACACTGCCGCTACTCCTGCAAACACCAATCAAAGTCTTAACTAGCGCTAAACACCAGCGGAAAGCAGTCTTTCAAAGACGCACATGGAGTCACTGACCAACATTCACACTTTCCAACATTCCATATGAGAGACGGCTGCCGGCAACACAGACAATCCTCTTTTCACTTCCCACATAATGAGCTCTTTCTTCATATTTTAGTCACTCAATAATGATTTCGTGCATTTGCGTCTGGCGGATCTGAGTGAGTGTTGCCAAAATATGTCGGTGAGGGAAAACAAATCAGGCTTTCATGTCCATCTCGAACTGCTCAAACAAAGTGGAAGTCAGGTTCTTATGCACTCAAGTTCTTGTTTTATCATCACAATGATAAGTTTAAAATGTATGTAAGGTCCGTGAGAAGTGGATCTATTGCATCGCTACGCCAGGGCGCACGTTTTTTTTTTAAACACTTTGGGTTTGGATTATATAGAGCTCACATTTCGGAGAAAAAAATGTATTCATTATCTTAGAGTGCAAATTTAAATAAAGTTAGTGGCACATACAAGTCTGTAGAAACCTGAGTGGACCTTGTCTCTATCCAGAACAACAAAACTGCTTTAAATGAATCAATTTAAAAAGAAGATAAAACAAATTTTAGACTGTTAGCTTGAAGCTAGCCCCATATTTAGATGCCGATTTCGCAACCTGTAAAGTGGTGGCCTCCTGCCACTAGATGGCAGTGCATCTATTATGGCATTGACGTGGCTAAGAATATAACTGTTCTTGTCGAAGTGAATGAGAAAGACAAAATGTGGGACATTTAAAATGTAGCTATTCGTTGATGACCAAGTGTGGCAGCTGAAGGTCCGCACCTTTGACAGGAAGCTCCACGGTGCTGTTCATGTTACACAAGTGTCCCTGACAGCACTCCACAATCTGGTCCCTGGAAGGTGGCGTCTTGCACGTCAGCTTGCTCTGCTCCGGGACTTTAAAGCATCCTTTTTGGTACACCAGCAAGCCGCTGTTAACGGTGAGGGAGGAGAAACACTGGTGGCCGATGCAGCGATTCCCTGTGATACACGAGCTGCCCTCGCACACGCACTGGTGCTCTTCTGTGGCCGCGGGCTTCACTTCCTCCTCTGTGGAAGTTTCGGGAAACAGTCGGTTAAAAGGCGGAAAAGTCTAGAGATATTCGCCACATGAGTTTCAGTCACCTTTCCCTTTAGACTGGACGGTGACGTTCATGTTACACAGATGGCCCTGGCAACACTTCACCACATGGCTGGAGGAGGGTGGGGTGGCGCAGGTGGCTCGGCCCTCCTCGTCGTCTTTGAGGCAGCCCTTCTGCTGGACGGCCGCCCCGTCGATCATCCTCACGGAGGAGAAGCAGTGCTGGCCGGCGCACCGGCGTGCACGCTCGCACGCGCCGCCCTCACACACACACTCCTGCTCCCGGAGGGCTGGTCTGCCCACAGACACTTCAGCATCTGATAGAGGTAAACAGATATGAGAAAGGCCATTAGAGCCATGCCGACAGCATCCCATTAAATTAAACGGCAATCACTCAGACCAGACAGCTTGAAATATCTCCAGCAGACTCCAGACACACTTGTTAGAGCGCTGCTTGAATAAAGAGTGATGAAACCGCTCCGGCAAAAATGGACCCAGACCACTAGCTTTACTTTATCCAACTTCCCTTTCAATCCCTTAGTGACGATGCTGTTGCCAGCGTTTTAAAATGACCAATAGCTCCTCGAGGCTTTAGCCTATGTAGGCAAGTCAAACACCACGTGATTCGCCAGTGCAGCCCTGCCTCAGTAATGGGTGCTTCTCAGTATTATAACTCCTGAACGGTTGGTGCGATTGAAATTTTTTTCACGGTTTCTGAAAGCTGAAGACAGAAGCTTTCCAGTTATGCATGAAATGCAAGTGCTTTCTGATGGTAGCAATTCACTTAACGCGCATAGCAGCGGCAAATTCACTGAAATGGGGTAAGACAAAGAGAGATGTGGGCTGGAGTGTTATGTTTAGAAATCTTCATTTTGGCCAGCAGGCTATTTGAATACTGCCATTTACATTTTTTACAAGGCTCACACCAGTGCACGCTGAAGCAGTCAGTGAAAAATTTAAAGTTAAAGTTAAGTTAGATCCCCGAATTTGTTCATTGAAATTAAAGTGCGTCATAAAGTTTTTCCCCTCAAACTGAATTTACTCAGTTATGTTGAATAACTACCATAAAATTCAAGTAAACCTTCTATTAACATAATTTCATTGTCAAGGTTACATTTTATTATATGCAGGTGCGTATTTTCTAATATTCAGAGTTCAATTTTAACTTTCTACCTTTCCTCTAGTGCAGCATCTCACCTTTGACCTGAGGCAGCAACGTCACGTTCATGTTACAAAGATCTCCCTGGCAGCATTCGACGGTCAGCTCAGGAGTCGCCGGGCTCCCGCAGGGGACGGCTTCATTACCGATGACACATCCCTTCTGAAGAACTGCCGTCCCGTTCAGCGAGGACAGTGAGGTGAAGCACTGCTGGCCAAAACACCGAGCCTCGCTGCTGCAAGCCGCTCCATCACACAAGCATTCAGAGTTTCTCACGATGCTGTCACCTAGGAAAAACAATGGCAGATTAGCGTATTAATCCCTGTGTTTTTTGGGCCAAAAGAACCAGTGCCTATCTGTTATGTGGCTTGCCGACGTAAATAACATTTTGCGACTTTGACAATGTGCGCACTGCTGCAGCTATTGAGGATAACAGAGGCAGCAGATTTAGCAGGAGGGAGGGGAAAGGACATTTTGGGGATTGAAAGAGTGCTTTGTGCTGCTCGTAGGTGGTATTGTGACAGACAGCGTGCATCACTCGCGCGATTTAAGAAGACGCTGGAAACCAATCGCGCGTTCTAAATGTAGTGTCTGCGCGGTGGGAAGGAATAATGCTTACCACCTTCCAAACCGGAGCAGGGAAGAACCAGGAAGATCCACAGAAACATGTCACCAGCCGTCATTGTAAACCTGGTGGGGAGAAAATCCAATTAAATTGGTATGAATCTGAGTCAAAACTTGGCAAGTTTAGGAGCAGGAGAGAGTCGGGCGAACACATTTTGCTAAGGAAGACCTTTTCTTGTTTTTGGAATGGATAGTCAAAACCAAGTTTCAAAATGCTCAAATAAAGTGGGTCTCAAGCCTCCCTGTTGTCCTGGCAACAAGGCAATGAGTGGCAAGCAATGGGGAGACTGGTGCTCTCCTATTGGCTGTCCCTGTGTGTGTGCGCCCGAGTTTGTGTTGATGCCTGTGTGTGTTGGAGGGACAGGCTGCTTGGCACTGAGGGGAGAGGAGCAGACAGACGCGAGAGGAAGAGGCGGAGGAGAGCGCAGTGGGGAGATCAGCCGTGGGTGCCCAAATATTACACATATACTTAAATCGTCTGGAGTCCTGGAGACAGTGTGACACTTCATATTTAAAGATGCGGCGTCCAGTTTGTGGAAGATAATTTGTCCCCAGCAGTTTTTCTTCCCTCCATCGGACAGTAACCCGTCACAAGCACGCCTGAGAGCATCAGTGCCACGGACAAACACCCCGGCACCCACCCCACGCCTCCGTCTTCCAGACATAAATGATTAAGCGCGTCATGTGAGCATTAGCCTGTGTACATGCCGCGCACACACAGACCACATGCTGCTCCTTTAGTCGGGGCACAAAACAGAGTCTGGCACACAGAGATAATCGGGAGCACTGTCTGGGAGTCGGGAGCCGGTGGAGGGGGGGGCAGGATACGTGCAGGAGGCGGTAACGGAGATATAGCCAGGGGGCAACTGAGGGACAGTGGGTCAGAGACTGCAGGAGACATGCGGGCCAGGATGGGCTGCGTCGGGGAGATAGGCGACATGGAGGGGAGCGGGACAAAGAGGTGTCTGGTGTCAGCACCCGGGGGGAGGGAAGAAGGGCACATGCTGGCAGGAGATCAGTCGCCCAGACAGTGTGGAGCAGGAGGGCCGGAGGACGTGAAACAAAGGCACAGGCAGGCGTCATGTCAGCTGGAGTAAAGTGCCCACCATTGATCATTTTATTAGTCTCTCTAATTACACCCTGGCAAGTTACTTGTCATCTAGTCAGCCATTTAACAAGGATTTTGGCATTTTATGGACCGGCCCATGACACACACACACACACACACACACGCATTTATATTTCATGTACACTGTCTGCTGTTCAGATAACATTGAGCTATCATCATCATAGCCGGAAAAATCGATTCAAAATGCAACAGATTCCTTCACATAACTCAAAATCCAAGGCTTTTTTTTTGGTGTGAAAATCTGTACATAGTTAACCATCGTTGATTTGAATACATATCATATTAAATGTCATCGCAAAAATAAAGTTGTCATGGACCGCATTAACGCGCGGCACACAGTTCCACTTTAATAACGTGTTTTAACATCAGACAGACAATTCATTCGACAGACTGCCTCAGGCACATTACGAAACCTTGTCTTCGAAAGCAGCTTGTGAACGATAAATCACTTACAAATCAAAACGTTACAGCAACGACAGTTGACGCCGACAGACAGGCATCAGTAGAATGTATTAAACATCAGTTACGCAGAGTTCTGTGTCGAGGGAGGTGCTCCAAAAGGTAACCTTCTATTACAATCTGAGGAGAGGAATATGTTCCTGAAGTTCGACAAAGCAAATGATCCTGACTCTCACTCAGATCTATAACTCACTCCAATTAACTAAGCAGAGCATGTTAGACGCCACTTAGTGGCCTCAATGAGTAGCCGTAAGTGATTCGCTGAATCTTTGTTTACATTCATGCCAGAAATCTGTCTGCTGCGCTGTGGAGGGACGGAAAACAATGTTACCCTGAGTTGTTCAAAAGAGAATTGCTACTGACGGCAGTACTGAAGAGACATTTCAGTGCTTTCAGGGAGGGTTCCAACAAATACAGACGGGATCCACCAACCTGGTAGGTACTTGAAATACATTAAGGGGCTTCCATTCGTTGAGCAAAGGTCGCAGACTACTCATGCTAATCTCACCTGACATTACCGGGGTTGAAATAACAGAGCACCAGGGTGCCTAGTCTCAACAACATATTGCGCCCCCTACATAAGAATAAGGCTGAGCTGCTCAACACAGCCCCAAGAGCCTCAGGTTTCGGAATTGGCCTTTAAAATCATGGTTGTTGTGTGTGTGTGTGTGTGTGTGTATATATATATATATATATATATATATAGCAAGGATACAGCATTGAGGTCTAGTTGGGCCTTTCAATCGTTGGCTCTTACATTTGCTTTGGGATCGCTGCTCAATGCCAAGCCACAGAACAATTTCTGTTTAATAAAATAAAAGCAGATTATCTTTTACCCTGGAAAAGATCTGTTTTTTGTGACCCACTTTTGCTTTAAAGTAGTGGTGGGACTTCAACAAGTTAATTACGATTAATTAATAACAAATAAAAAATATATTATATAGTTTGCTCTCCAGACAGCAGGGAACCTTTGTCAGTGCAGGAGTTCCTGGTCCACTGATCACACTGATGCACAAGACACGTGGCAGCTAGGATGATAACAACAACAACAAACATGGAGGAATCTCTGAACAAAAGCAAACAAAAGCATCTGTTTGCTTTTGTTCAGGGAGGTTTTTCACTACACAATGGCCAGGGTTTCCACTACTCGGAATGTATTTGAAATTCTTATAAAATTGAAAGACATTAAAAGAGCTTTAGTCTAAATAAGGTGATATAAAAACTTGACTATAGCCACCATCATGATTTATTGTGTTATTGTCAAACTGATGCAAAATAAACCTTTTTTTTTGTTGTTCTAAAGTTCATATGTTATATACATGGATCTGAAAACAATTGACGGAGGAACAGAGATAATCGAGATACATTTCAGCTTCGCAAGGAATATTCCTCGAAGAAGCCACTGGCAAAACAGCTTACATATTCTGGTTCGGAGAGTCAAGGCAGAACCGTTTGCAATGAGAGCGGACAACTTTGCGATGCTGTGTGTGTCGGTGAGCGCGTTGACGTGTGTCGCAGCCTCCCGTCCATGTGTATTGAGTTCCCTGGCAGTGTCCTGCCGTGTGTGCTCACTGAGCTGACATCCTGCCAAGGATGTGCTCTCATTTCCCCCCACTATCAGTCTCGCAGACCATCTATCCTTCAGTTCCCTCTATCTGCATCCTGATGCCGTGTTGTAACTGTAAACCGGACCCATATGTCGAAGACGTTCGTCCATGTTTAATGCTGAAACAATTCCGTAGTGGAAGAGAGAGGTGTGTTCAGCTTGACCTATTTGGATCACGAACGAGGAGATGGAAAGCTAGCCTTCTCGCTGAGGAGCAGTCCAGTTCAGCTTGAGATGCATCATAACACAAACCATGTGCTGACGGGGGAAAAAAAAAATCTAATTTCCTTCTGCGCTCAGTTGTTTGCATCGTGTTAAAGAGGAGAGAGCATGTAGTTGAATGTGTATTATTGAGTCCTGATCCCTAAAATTTTAGTGTTTATTAGGTGGAAAATGAGAGCAGACTCGGCCCATCCACACCAATATGGTGAAGGTTGTTAGACGGTCTGTTTTGTTTAATTCCAATGCTAAACACACAACCAACCACGCAGGAACGTTCTTATCTAAAAGGGAACTCAAGACGTTGGGTATCGACAGCTGTCAGAAGTGGTGACAGCTGAGTTGCAGATATTTATCCATGACTTTTGGCAATCATCCCTAAAAAGAAAGCATTTGGATTGACTGCAAAAAATAAGTAAATCAGAGAAGCATTTCAGTGCAGCTGCAGGTTTTTAACTCTCGAGTGGGAAAAAAAGGCAGGAAACGCCTACAAAAAGTTCACAGTCGCTTGCTTTGCTCAAGTGTGAAGCAGCTTGAGAGTGAAAGGTTCATAATGCTGTTTGTCATCTGAGGAACACTAAGCTTTAGCTGTAAACAACAACGCTAACTAGCCATTGACATCGCTCGCGCAGCTGAAACTGAAGGGCTTCCAAAAGCTTCACGGTGGCAAAGCAGCTCTTCTCCTTGATATATATGTATATATTAATGAAGGAGTCCCACAATAAATGATGAACAGCAGGAGCATGACATCATCACACTTTTTTAACCTTCCTGCCGCGACAGACCGTTGGGATTTCTTTTGTTCTTCCTAATAAGATCATCAGGTTTGTCACCGCAAAGAACAGAAGATTTCAGCGTGAATGCATGAATGCTCCGGTCCAAACCAGTCGACACTCATGATAATTTCTTCATTTAGTCTTGATGGCACTGTCACGCAAAGCCACAAGACCTAACAACGCGGCGGTTTCGGGGGAGGTTCGATCGTCGTAATTGCCTTTGACGACAGATGAAATAGTCGGGCAAAGGCGAATCACGTTCATAAAGCAATCAGCATCGAGTCCCGCAATTCAAAGAGCATTATTACTTGATCGACAAGAACCACTTTGATGAAACACATCATTAAAGCCATTTTTGTCTAGACACGAAT
Organism: Synchiropus splendidus; assembly: GCF_027744825.2. Taxonomy (NCBI): domain Eukaryota; kingdom Metazoa; phylum Chordata; class Actinopteri; order Syngnathiformes; family Callionymidae; genus Synchiropus; species Synchiropus splendidus. The sequence goes on along the minus strand of NC_071343.1, from coordinate 14,245,179 downwards.
CAAACAGCCTGTGAGAGTCAGTTGAGTCTCTACACTCACTTTATTGATCTTTTAACCGGCGAAGAGAGAGATTTATTTTTACAGTCAAATATGGTTTGCGTCCTGAACTTAAGACATAATGAAAGCGCCTCAAATGACGGGAAATTCTACCTTGTCAACTTGGTTAACAATCACCGACTTAAACCCGACATTCAAATATCTGAAACCGCTCACACCTACATTCCGCTGGAGTGACTCAGGTCGCTTGAGCAACATAACTCCCCTTTTTCTGGAGCGGGTATTTCAAAGCAAGACTTCAGCTGAAAGAGTATTTGTGAAGCAGGTCCTCGGATAATTGTATTTCTTCTCGCAACCAACAGACAAGAAGGTAGTGCTGCTGTACATCGCCATTGCACAACAACGCTGTGTGAGCCGGGAGGATTCACTTTGACAGTTGTTTAATTTGCGGTGGATATACAGGGGACAATAGCACAGCCACATTCAGATTGTTGATTCACTGGGACAAAGGAATTGAAGACTCCAAATGTTTACTCTGTTCAGACGGGGTAATTAAATTCCCAATGGATATTTAGGCACAACCAAGATGGGTCCCAAAACAATTAGGAAAAAAAATAAATAATTAAGAAATTATTTTTTTTCAATGGTAGAAGAGTAAGATAAAAACAGAATGTGTCTGGGCAACATATTACACAGGAAATTTTAGATCATAATTCATATTCTTGTTGAAGATTTGAAGTAAAAAATCAATGAATATGTGGGACAAGATAAAATTTTAAAAATGGAAAAGAAAAAATAGTAATAAATACAAGGAAATTATAGTGAATACTACAGTATTAAGGGCCAGACAAATACAGGTACAGGGTCGACTATAACCCCAAGGGCCGCACCTTGCCCACATCTGCTCGAGTATAAATATAATATAAAAATGAATAAATAAAACTGAATATCAAATTTGCGCTACTTGAGGAGTACAACTATTTGGTGATCAAAACAAGGATCCAGGAGTTGCATAGCTAACACCATATAAAACACACAACTTAACAGCTGAGGTTAGCTGGTGAGTTCCATCTGATCATCAACATGCAGTGAGCTTCTCATGGTTGAGGGTCGGGCTTTTAGCTAGGACGCCCTCCTCGCTCAAAGCCTGTTGAGGGTGCTAACAAAAATGAGTACAGCTAAAAGCTCTAGGTCAAAATGAAGAAGTATTGAAACTTTAGATGAGCTCATTGCCAAGAAGTGAAGGTCATTCACTGTGAAAAGTCTGGACACAACATATTAATAGTAATGACATTTTACCAAACCAGATTTGGCGACTTGGGTATTAACAGTGAAAATCCAGCATGATTTATAATCCCCTCTCACATATTTCCAAAATGGCATCAAAGGGTGGACAAAATTCTTCCGTCAATTTGGGCGCAGTGTAATTTTTATGCTGCGTTACGTAAAAAAAAAAAAAAAAAAAGACTTACAAAACACGACTTTTATGTGATGAGCATGGTGTTTGAGCATTTGAGGAGGGAGGAGGCTGAAACACTGCAGGAGCTGCTGAGTCATCATGCTGGCAAAGAGGGAGACGAGAGGTGGAATGTGTGTGAGCTGGCAGCCTGGCACAGTTACCATGGCACACATCGCCTGGACACCAAGGAAACTGCAGCAAACTTCAGAGAAGGGGAGCTGAGGGGCGAGACGGGGAGGTAATGCGGAGACCAGCGCGCGTGTCCACGACCTCGACCTACACAGCCAAAGTGCCAGCATGCCATCAGGGACACGCAGATGGTTCTCTCTTAGGTGGATGTGGGTGGAATGCAGACCTGAGGGCGAAAATGTCCTCTTTGCACTAGCACATATTCATACTTGCATTGCAGCTCTGAAAATTAACACGTTCACCTCGGCCTTAATGCGTTCCATGCTGACAGGCATATTGAAACAAGTAGAAAGACCGCTTTCAGAATGCATCGGAGTGTGCGATGCAGAAAATTGAAATAAATTTTAATAAATCAATAAATTAACATGCAGCTGATCTGAAAAGGACTATACTGTATACCTTTTTAATGGTCTCACTCAGAGACACAGTCGGTTAAGCTGGTGACTTTTGAGGCACGTCTAACCGGGAGATCCAGATTTTCATTTTAAATATTGGCAGATCCCTGATAGTGATACTTATTTAAGAACAAGTCCTTCACTTGTTTCCAGGAGAACGTGGTAACCAGAGAGGAAGTTTTACAGACGATAAACTTGGACACGTCCAGCTGATGCATCGTCATGAAGAACTGTAACATTATCTCATCTACACAAAGATAAATAAAACCGATCACAGATCCCCAAATGTTCAGCAGCTCCTCAAATATATAGTGCAGGTCAGCCACCCTATCCCAAAAGGTCCCAAAACCATCTTCGAATAACTGACCAGTAGAGGCTGAATTTAAACACAGTGCTTGCTTACCTGGCAATAAGTGACCTCCTCTCGACCTCCTATATCCTACACAAATTGTTTGGGAATGGGGCAGCACTCTTCAACCTTTGGTACGCATGCCGCCCTGATGGTGGGCCTCACCCAACTGGAGATAAAAAAATTTGTTGCCAGTGAAATCAGCCGGGTCGATCTAGTCTTCCTCTCTCGGGCTCCACGACGATTCAGCAGCTGCCTTCCTTTGCAACGCAAGGAATGCAATCAGATGCAAAGGCCCTACCGCTCATGCCCAATAACCACTCACATGTTTATTACAGCCAGCAAAAGCCCAGCATGCCTGTTTCTTGGATACAGCACAGAGTGAAAGTACACTCTCCCTCGCACACATTGGGCTGAAAGCAACTGCGAGATAATAGATTTTTGGTCAGTTATCCCGCTGTAATCCACCTCTGCATCTAACCATTTCAAACACAGGCTATTTCATTATAGTCCAGAATAATTTGAACACAGGCCCCAATGGGCCGCAGATTTAAGGCTTGTTGCAGTGAAATTACACACAGGAAAATGAAATTCCGAAGCGGAATCTCAGTGAGGAGACAAAACTTCTCCACAAGGTCGACGACTTGATTACAACTATGTGGCGTGTGACGTCCTCTCGACGCAGTTTGGGAAGGTTACTCAGTCACAGTTCTGAAAGGACGCTGTTAAAAATGGTCGCCATAGCAATCAGACATTCATTTTCACACAGTCATCAAAAGATTTCAAACGGCCAATTCAAACACCGTCTTTATTGGCCGTGACGGTGTTTGCCGACGGAGGTATGCACAAACATTCCCCCATTGGGGTAATTCGGGCTTGAAAAGGGCAAGTTTTGTACCTCGGCTTCACATTTGGTCACGTTGTTCTTCCTGTGAAGCATTTTTTTTTACCTGTTTGAGATTAAGATCTGACAGAAACTAGACTTTCTTTCATGCAGCAGTGGCCACTGCTATAATGTCGCTCAACAATCAAGCCAGACAATTCACCAGCCTGATAAAAGCACCTCTGTTAACAACTCCTAAGGCTCTATAAAGGCACAAACAGACTGGCATCGACATCCTGTTGCAAAAGCAGATACAAAGTTGGAAACTTTCTCGGACGATCAAAGTGTTTTCAAGTCACGGTGTGTGATCGTTGACAATGGAGGAAGGCCATTCACGTGGCAGTAAAGACGTTATGCAGATACTTGTCATGATGCGCTTCACTACACAGATTAACCTCACATACGCCGTTTTTTTTCCTTCACATTAAATTCAGTTAAGATGTTCATACGCATGCCCAATCACAGAAAAGGAGAGGCATTGAAACTAGTACTGAAGACTGCTCTTTGGGTGGAGCCACAATTACTTCTGCAAATAAACAGAGCAGAGAAAATTGTTAAACAGAGGATCAGCATTGAGCCTTGACTGGACATGCCAGGTTTCAATAGACGTCAATGAAGTTTCTGTTAGCATGCTGACCTTGCACTTCTTGCTAGTTTAAATAAGGTTTTCAGTGTCTGTCCAGTAACTGGGGTCGAAACCTGCTCACCTCGCAACCTTGAAGGGAGAAGCAATGCTACACACTGTTTAAACAGTTTTAAAAACAGTAAAAAATAAACAATAATAATTTCAAAAATGCAACACTTTGCATTACGATGACTGAAGATAGCAGCAAAAAATTAAGTTGATTCAAATATATTTTCTATTTGTATCCAAAGACTTTATACTAGCTCATTATGAACAGCCATTTCTGTTTCACACCTAACTTATGAACGTTGAGTTAAAAGTTCTCAGTAGATAGGATGATGACTTGCAGCACCTCAGAAGACACATCAAAGTAAAAAACTCCAGCATCATATTGATGTGTTCAATGTCATCAAATAGTGTCAATACGACCACATTGAGGTCTCACTCTCACATCACCTATGGTGACTGAAAAACATACTTCTAGCAGGCCCCTCAATAGCGTTAATTTAATGTAATATCTAACTTTTTTTTTTCAACACAACTCCGATTATGTTGCCAACTAAAGAAGTTTGTCTAAAACAAACAACATTTTCTGAAGTTCAAAATGTTTTTCTTCAGTAATGTACGGTGGCCGGGAAAGCAAATGCAAACACCGAAACATAACAACATTAACTGAACTGCAAAAGCTACAATAAATTCAAATGCAACAACATAATACTAAGCATAAACCACAATGGAAGTCACAACAGAAGTTCCCTCAGTGTAGCCCAACACCCAAAAAATGACAATACATGGTGACCCCGAAGATGGAAAAATATTAGTACGTCTGAATATGTGTTTGAATTGTTGCTCAGCGTTCAAAATTGGAGCGTTAGCATAATGATAGTGAGGGCGACTACATTATACAGGTATAGAGCACGTTTGTGCACGAAGACTGGTTGACATGGTAATACTTTTAAAAGTCAAACATAGTAGATTTCCGAAAACCAGAAAGCAACATCAATTACTCAAACTTATTTTCCAAAATCTTTCGCCACTTTCTCCTTCAGTCATTCGGTCCCTGGCAACAGTCGGTTCAGCTCCCGCCCGCCAACTTCTGTTACGATTTATCTAGTGATGCTGAGTCTTAATGTTGTTGTGTTGTAATGTCTAAATTTGTCGTAGTTTTTGCAAATGTTGTTTGGTTGTAGTGTTGTATAATGTGAAATTCAAAGTCATAAGTGCTCCAGCTAAAGAACCTGAGGGCCCACGAAAGGGAGAGCAATAAGTGTTGATTATTTTCCAACAATACTGGCAGAGACACGGCGATAGAACCAGCCATAACTTTCCCCTCATCAGCGGAGCTATAGGACAAAAGCACTGAAGCGAGTAAAGGACTCTGCAGACTGTCTCCTACGGAGTCTGGAGAGAAGATCGGTGCAGATCTATATGCCTGCGTGCATCTTTAAACAGCGTCTCCTCTTCCTTATCTTTGTCTGCGCTGCTTCTTACACATTAAACACAGGAACTTTGATCAATAAGTCTGTGCAGAAACACAAGAAAACGAAAAGAGCAAACAGTGAAACAACACGAATTCCTGGCACAAACACAGACAGTCTTTTAACTCGAGTCTCTCTTCCTCAGCAACTTCCCGCGTCCTGCTGAGACTGCAGTACCCACAAGTCACAAAAGGCTCTTCGCCGTCGTGATAGGTTTGGGAAGCATAAGAGAGATAATTCTCTTTTAAAGGGGGCTAAAGGATTTTTGAGACTAAAAATAACAGAGCAGACAGAGGGACTCGAAAGCAGAAAGGACTGCTACCCACATGGTGCCTGCAGCCGTCTGCCTCATCTGATGCCAGCTCCTCAGCTAGTAAAACTTTCTAGCATGTCAGCAAATACACCAGCGTTTGGACCAACTAAACAGTTGACAGATGCACTCGACATGTCTTTGATGCCCTTGCTTTCCTACGTGCAACGTGCGGGGAGGCAGACGATTCCCCTCCCACGACTCACGAGCCACCGACAAAGCAGTGCTCCTGGCCCCAGACTCTTGCTCAGACTTGACGCGCTCTATCTTGGTCTGGTAACTGCAGTTCTCTTGTTAATGAGAGAGTATGTAACCTGATTCCACGTACACCCAACCCCCGACACTCTCGCAGGGTTTATGGAGCCAGAACTTCCTTTCTCTTAAATATTGTTCAAATCCAAACCGCCAGCTGCTTCTGACAGCCAAATTGCTTTGCGCTGAGAAATTACTGCCTTTGAGGTTGACCCTCTTCAACCCGGAGATCCTCCGAGCCTCGCTTCAGGCTGCCCTGGAAGCCTCGAAACCATGAGCAAGTTCTCGCCTCATGACCAAAACAAGACATAAAATGTTTTGTCCTTTAAACCATCTCCACGTGTGCAGTCATGAACCCAGCCGCTGTCCGTGGATGCCCTTTTATACATGTAAAAACACAGCAGGGGAGGAGGTCAACGACAGAACAGCTCTCACCTTCTTGTTTGTTTTAGGTGGGGGGGGGGTCCCTTTTCTCTGTAGGTGATGTGACGCATAAATACCCAGTAGCCAGCCAGCAATCACTGACCTCCACTACACATGCTCACTGCAACCTGTTTCTTTTCAAGTAGCAAAAAAGGCATAAAAGCAAGTGTGTAAAAGGCACCCAAATGTCTTAAAAACCACACAGAGAAGTGGTCTAGACGGGACTCTGGCAGGGCTGCAGTCGACAATCTAGTTGACTATTAAATAAGTCGCCAACAGGTTCATGACACAGCTAGTCATCACTCTCTATGCACAATCCACAGTGAGAGCAGAAATGGCTCAAGCCAACAAAAATGTCCAAAGTATGGGACCATTTCACAAAGGACCCATTCTTTTGGCACCATATTTTGAGCGATAAAAATTCAAATACAAAGTTTCAATATTGCTACTATTTAACACTCACAATTGTTTACAATGCATTTTCTTTCTTTTTTTTATTCAACTACAATCAGACATACTGGTGTTTACTGGTGTTTTCGTCAATCCGTAAACAACATATATCGACAAGTCGACTATCAAAATAGTCACAAGCATCGCAAAAAACCTTTCCATTCAGAAGCCCCATCTCAGTGAAGCACAAAAGCAGACACCAAAACAAAGCAAAGAGGCAAAAACGATACTAAAATGAAGCTATTGGTATATAACAGAATTCATGCAGGAAACAAATCGCATTTGTGCATTAGCAAAACATAGGAAAGCCTTACATATTGACCTGAAATTCAGTCGCTAAACGCAGGTTTCGGGAATTGCCTTTTGGAACAGGTTTCACTGTCAGCAGGCTTTTAGCTAGGAGGGCGTCTGCAGAACATGAAAAAATGGACGCCCGATTCTCGACCGTATCTTGGCCACCAGATGCTGCCATATACCGGCGTAATCTGGCAGCCAAGCTACAGTCCAGAATCGGGCGTCCATTTTTTCATGTTTTGCAGACGCCCAGACGCCCTCCTCACTAAAAGCCTGTTTGTCAGGAATAAAAATCAACACAAGTATCTGTCCAAACCAATCTAACAAAGGAGCTGGATTCGACGATCTACATAGATTTGACAATGAAATCAAGAGGATCCCTTTCATCCAGGGCAAGTATCAGTTACCAAGCCTGGTGAAAAACCACGTAGCTTTTTAACCACCAACTAACTAGCTAGTCTCATTGTCTGGAATGCAGTGAGACGGAGTGCGAAAGGATTACAGCCGACAGGCAGTACGAAACAATGACACAGCCAAAAAAGCAAACAATAACATTGTTGTAGACGCCGAGGAGAGGACAGAGTGGGCGGCAAAATTCAGGTCGCTGCCCCCAGCAGAACGGCTGAGGATCCCCAGCACCCTCTGGGATGGAAACATATCTCACAGTCCAGACCGCTCGACGGCGTTTTATCTGACTCCCATCAGCCAGGCTCTGCCATCCCAGTGGCGGGTGACTACACAAAGGCAAAAGGGTTGGAAGAGCGTTTGGACGTTGGCTTGCTAGATTAGAATTCTATCACACTAATGGCTCTTTTTCATTTTTATAAAACACTCTTTCCTGCTCAAACTCTCTCACTGCGATGAAGATGAAGAGCAAAGAGCTCCCCTCCCCTCCAAAACAAATGTCTGAGTGGATTCCATGAAGAACACTCAAGTGTGAGACGCACTCATTCACACATCTATTAATCACCACAATCATGGCTGCAGCCAGCATTGACACCTTCTTAATGAAGTTTGCACCCCTCCTTCATGTCTCCTGGCTTTCCCACCAACTTCCTGTAACGTCTCCTGCAAGGACTTGCCTCGTGTGAAGACAGTGTGATGCACATATGTGTGGGATTCCTGGGCTCTAAATTAAATCCCACAGCAGGTCGACCCCCTCCTCCTCCTCCTCCTCTTCCTCCATGTCTGCGATTGTGATGTTAAAAGTGCTCAGCGTGGGATGATGGCACACATGATCAAGCCAGAAGGACCCTCCCAAACACTCTTTGAATGACAATAAACCTGAAAGTCGCAACTTGTTGCGATGTTTTAGTGGCCGATTTGATCCGGGGAAAATAAAAACACAGGCAAATAAAACGTCCTACAAGTGAAGCTACTAATGTTTCTGTCCACGTCCATGAAAAACAGTGTTTTAATGGCTAAAACGCTATGGTTCTGAGGGAAACAGAGGAGAAAACTTGTCTCAACTTTCAATCCAAAATACATTAAACAGTAGCGACAGAGGTAAATCACGACCAAACGTGACGCAACCAGGAGTACAACCGCAAACTTACCTTGTTTTAGAGAGCTTCTTCTGGGATCGTGCGCAGGTCGACGGAGTCTGCCATCTCTCGAGATTTCACCGACAATACCCGACTTGTTTTCCACCGTCTGAGAAGAGACGCCTACGGGTCGCCAACATTATGAGTCGCTGGTTTGCCGGAGAACTGAGAATACCACTGGCCTTCCTCTTTCAGGCAGTAAACCGGAGAAGATTCATGATAGGACGCTTTCTCGTTTCACTCCAGCTCCGTCTGGACTTCTCAACTCTCAGACCAACGGCGGCGCCTGCGCAGACACAGCCGAGACTGATGCCGGAAGTTTATACATCGCCAATGTGTGTAGTTCTGGTTGAGATTTTCAAAATAAAATCTGCCGTCAGTCCGGGCTATTTAAAATGGAACGTTACGTTTCGACGCTCTGTTTTCGACGTAGTCATTACTCATGACTACTACTCATATATATATATATATATATATATATATATATGCCAAACTAGTTGTAAGTGCAGCTGCAGCTCCATTTTGGACCAGTCGGTGGCAATGGAAGTCAGTAGTACTGACGGGGAAAATGAGGGCGTCCATGGATTTTAATATTTTAATGCAGAGGTTGAGTTATAATGATTTGTAAAAGCAGACAATAACATTTCTGGTAGTGGGTCTTTTGTTTTCAGAAGTTGGAGGGACCATCCATCATTGGCTCAAGGTCAAGACAGGAGGGTCTCTGTCCCCAAAAAAGTGGAATCTGCATGGGGTGGAATTGGAACATATCAATACATTTATTTCCGCATAACTAATGATAGTAAAGATTGTGAAATCCAAAGGAAAGCGAGCTCCATCATCCATGAAATACCTGGAGTAGCAAAAAAAAGAACTTCCTGCTTAGAAATAATTCAGGTTATTTTCTACTGTTGCCATCACTCGTCATAATAAAATGAGACCTTTATCATTTCATCAATCATGTTTATGTCAAAATAAAGACAAAGTCTATTACTAATTCAGGACTGTGTCCTGTTTTGTCTTTGTAGCTGTTGAAAGGCTTCCGTGGATCGTTTTTTAGAAAAGTAATAAAGGGGTGAAAAGCGGCTGTGGCACCATTCTCGCATGGACTATGGTCAACAAATCTATTCACGACAACAAGAACACGCCAGCAACGAGCACCTGAGGGCGGTCTCCATGGTAACCGGCACCCAAGCGCCAAACAGAGATCTCCTCATTCGCTGCGGCTTCTTACTTGGCTTCCGAAATGTTCTCCGGGTAAGTCTAATTCAGATAGACTCTAACTTTTTAAGAGTTTTTAATCGCCATTTTGGCGCCTAATGTGTCGCTTGCGCCGCCATATTGCGAGCCGATAGAAGCCGAAGGTCCGAAGGTGCAAGCTGAGCTTTAGCCACGTTGGTTATGTGCTGGGTTTTTTCCCACCAGAGAACCCACAGACTTCATGAATAACGACCTTCCTCCATCAAAGAATGGCAAGTACCATCGTGACAGAGTGAAATCAGATTTTATTTCTGTGCAGGAGAACTCTGGAGCGACGCGAAACTTCAGCCACCTGCCGCACTTTTCCACCGCACTGTATTCGTAGTGTGCCTGTTTCTCTATCTTGCTGTCGTCACAGAGGACCAAAGAGCGCGTGGGCAACTCTGTTTGATGCCAGGAATGTCCCAGAACGCTGAAGGTCAGAAGAAGATCGGGAGGCGGTTTGGAGTCCAGGAGGGAGACTCGGAGTATATCAAGCTGGCAAAACAAGGAGGACACAAAGGTGACATGAATTGGTGGCTGTAATGTTAATGAGGGTGTACTTACATCAGTGGAACTGCTTTTTTTTTTAGATCTTTTGTGGCATGGACAGGAATGCACTGTGAAGGATGTTCCAAGCAAACCAGCAGGTTTTTTCTACCACGCTGGTGACGACAAACATCAATACTGGTACACTGTTGCACGTGACAAACACTCGCACCGTCCTTGAAAATAAAAGTAGTTATTATTATGATTAGTTGTTGTAGTTGTTTATTAAAAAATAACAATGTGGGACCATGGCAGGAGACATGTTTGCAATGTGAAAGAGTAGAGCGCCCCCTGTTGGTCAAAACCTGGTCATTGACATTATCCAAAATAGTTCAAAGATATATATGGTGATAATGCGAAAATGACCTCAATCTAAGATAATAATAATAATAATAATACTGGGGGAATACGATGTGTAAATGTTGAGGGGATGAAAACGGACACGCAGACACCTTGTCATGATACAGTTTGTTTATATATATATATATATATATATATATATATATATATATATATATATATATATATATATATATATATATATATATATATATATAGTGTTTATCTCATATTGATTTATTTTTGGACGTATAGTTTAGGCCTCAGACCGAAATTTCGTTGCCATAATATAGTGATATGTTTTTGTGCAATGACACTAAAGAAAGTCTGAGTCTAATGATGCGCAAGGCTATTTAAACAAATGTTCATGTCCCGTCAGTGGCGACGAGGGAAGGAGGAATCCAGCCCCCTCTCGGAGACGAGATCCTCCTTTTGGGAGCGACAACATGTCGACATGGGAGAGGGATGACAACTGCAACAACTATGAGGAGAAGGTGACCAACGCAGTTCAACCACCTGTGAGGGATGTCCAGCAGGAGTAGTTTGAATCACATAACTCGGCCAATGCCTTCGTCCTTTCTTTGCCGGGAGCTGTATTTTCATCAGCATGTTTCCTCTGCAGACCGTTCACTTCCACCCTCAGCAGGGGGAGGATCTGTTGGCTGCCCAGCCATCTTCAGTGAGCAGCAAGTACAAGCGGAGGTGAGCCACTAGATGGAGCTCTAGCATTGTCCCATATTCACTCACTTGGAGGCAGACTTTATGGCTTACATTTGAGATGTTATAAGAATGACGCGTTTGATGTTGGACTTTAACAAGATGCTTTACCTATTTGCAAACCACTCACAATATTTTTCCATTTTCTTTTACATTTATTAGTTGTATACTAAACGTTTGAAGTGCCTTATGAAGCAACAGGTTTAATATAAAGTGCTTCCCTCTGCAACACCTCCAGCGAGGGCTGCATCGTGAAACATGTGCTTCATAAATGTCACATCATTTTATTGGTCCTGTTTGGTCATGTTACAAAACACCAGGTGAAATGTCCCTGTGTTGTGATGACTCAGCAGAAACCGCGCGGGGCAGTGACCGCTCGACAACGGCGGTTTAAGTTTGAGTTGGCTCACAGCTGATCAATGCTGTGTTCCAATGGTACAGCTTTAAAGAAGGCATTGACTTCCTGAAATCTCCAGATGACCTCATACGATGTTTACGGACAGCAGAGCAGCGTGTGCCGCTCACTCGTGCAACACTCCTCTGTTCAAGTGTTTATTACAAGGCTACTACAAGTTCGGTTGTTTCCAGTGACCTTAGATGGTGAAAGTGATGCTCAAACTTGTGACACTTAGAACAAATCTGAGCCCTTTAACTGCTCATTGACATCTACTGAGGGAACCACGGAAGGAATTGATAAAGCTGTGTGTCTATCCATGTCCAGATGTGAGTTTCAAGGCAAAAGAAATTATTGCAACATAGAAATAACTCAAGAGCTCCATGAAACTGAAATTGAAGACTACATTTCTGGAAGCTGCTACTGTATATCTGCTGCTTGCCTTGTATAAACACTTAATATAACATCTGGATGTAAAGGACAGTGTTTGTTTGTGTCAGCAGTTTACAGAATGATGTTTTTTTTCGTGTCACGCCTGCAGGATATTTGACAAGAAGCCGGCACCTGTGGACATGTCCAAACTCCTCAGCTTCGGTTACGCTGAAGACAAGACAACGGCAGACAACAACAACTGTGCAGCCTGTGAGTATTCCTTCGATACTCAAATTCATGACTTGCTAAGTAAAAACGACAAGACGGAAGCTGGGCTTTTGTCCTCAAACCAAAGGAAGGGCATCATGACATGAAGGTCTCGGCCATTAAACTCAGCTCTTGACACACTGAGATGTGTGTGTGTGTGTGTCTTTATTCCAGCTGACTGAAGCGGAGAGACGACTGAGAGACAGGACGAGACACCATTCGCATCCGGCTCATCTGGGGCTTCTCAACATCCAACAGTAAATTTGTCAAGGTTCTGAATAAAATGAAGAGATGCAAGACTTTAAGGAGCACTTCAGCATCACTCTATAAAACAGCAACGCTTCCTTTTGATCATAAGTTGACCCATTGTTCATAAAAATAAGGCGTCTCGGCTGTCAACAAATAAAATGTAAAAGTTTGTTCCTGATTTCTTATTCAACTAATAAAGAGCTCCTTGCATCAGACAAGCTGACATGTGACCCCGACACAGGCTTAACATTATTGTATATTAATGTATATTAATCCTCATAGACACAATCACACATGTTGATCTTCAGTCATATGACTACACACACATTTGCTGTATCACAATTAAGACCTTCTTCTTTCTCTTTCGGCTTCTCCCTTCAGGGGTGGCCACAGCGGATCATCCTCCTGCATCTCACCCTGTCCTCTGCTTCCTCTTCTCTCAAACCTACAAACCTCATGTCCTCCTTCACCACCTCCATAAACCTCCTCTTTGGCCTTCCTCTCCACCTTCTGCCTGGCAGTTCCAACCTCAACATCTTCATCTACCAATGTACTGTCTCTCTCTCCTCTGTACATGTCCAAACCATCTCCATCTAGCATCTCTGACTTTGTCTCCTAAACACCTGACCACAGGTGCTGTCCCTCTGATCTACTGCTTCCTGATCCTATCCATCCAGCTCACTCCCAGAGAGAAGCTCAGCATATTCATCTCTGCTACCTCCAGCTCTGCCTCCTGTCTTTTCCTCAGTGCCACTGTTTCCAAACCATACAACATTAGCTGGCCTCACCACCCTTTTGGACACGTTCCCTTTCATCCTTGCCCACACCCTTTTGACACACAACACACTTTTCTCCAATGATTCCATCCTGCCTGCACCCGCTTCTTCACCTCTTTATCACATTCATCACAATTAAGAGCTATCACAACAAATTTACAGAATACAGCAGAAAGATGTCAACTCATTAACAGGCGCAGACACATAGAAACATGTATTTTCACACACTAGTACAGACATTTTCATGAAAGCAAAGATACATGTATGTAGAGCCAAAGGTATAAGACACGTTAACGCTGAGACACACAATATTTATAGACACCTACAGCCGAGTCGCAGTCACACACCTTGCTTAATGAGGACACTTGTAATGACACATTTACACCTTTATATCGGCAGCATCACACATTCCTACTCTGGAAAGGTTATCAGTGACACCGATACTGATGTGAACAGTCGCAGCAAACACACCGTCAGAAAAATCTTACATAAACATGTCACCTCAGACTTTTAAACCAACACATGCGTCTCATTTCTGACGCATATTTACGCAGAAATAGGGCGGAAATATTTGCACTTGTACGTTGCGAAAGACGTGTGTTCAAAGCACATGCGTTCACTGTCTCGTATTTACACATAAACACAAACAAAGGAATATATTAGGAGGGTTCACACAGGTACTTTGAAACTAGTACACTCACAAAATGTTCATGAACAAACATAAAAAAGGCCAGCAAACAGACCAATGTCCTTTGGACCAAGAGTCACAGTCATCGTCTCTCTGCACTTCCGTGGACTTTATATAAACTGAAATTGATGTGACATCTCAGGATTACTACTAAACGTGTACAAGGGAATAGATCAGGCTGAGCTGCCTCCAAATCACAGTGTAGCTCACTCAGATTTCTGTCGGAGTGTGATGACAAAAGCCAGTTATATAATCCCCCTCGATAAATCTGTGAATTTGTCCCATCTACAAATGAACATCAGCTTTGTGGCTTCTATTTTGAGACGAAAACACGAACACTCAAGGTCATCGTTCACGCCATATTGTCCTCCTTATGTTGTTTTGCACTTTGTCGTCCATGAAGTGGGCCAATCATTCTCCGCTTTTACAATCTACGTGTTTATCTTGTGGATGTTTTCGTCTGTCTGCACACTGTTGCTACACCTCTCCCCATGACCAATCAGTGAGAAGGTGAGAGGTCAGCTCTATATCATCTCTGCTGGCGGAAGTGAGTCCTATTCCAAAAAGAAGCTTCTATCTGTATTCAAGAGTTTATTCGAAAAAGTTTGGAAAAACCTCGCTGCCATGGCGCCGATTCTGTTGAACTGTTTTGGAGGCGATCAGACGGACTACATCAAGTAAGTGCTTTTGATTCTAGAGTTTCACCTCCAAGGTCTCTTATTAATACTGACTTGTTATATTCAGACAACCAGTGCAGGTGAAGAATCCGTACTTGGACACCATGGAGGAAGATATTCTCTACCACTTCAGTCTGAGCACCAAGTCTCACAACCTCCCAGAGATGTTCGGAGACATTAAGGTTTGAACATCACGAGTCAGGTTGGGGGGAGATCTGAGACTGAGGCTATCCTTCTTTTTAGTTTGTCTGTGTCGGTGGCAGCGCCAACCGAATGAAGGCGTTCGCCCAGTTCATGCACCAGGAGCTGAAGCAGCCTGGAAACCCAGAGGACGTCAAAGATATCTGTGAGGGAACTGACCGCTACTGCATGTACAAAGTGGGACCAGTGCTCTCCATAAGTGTAAGTTTGGTGCTAACCGCTCAAGCATTTTCTGCCTTCATTTGTGTGAGAATAAAGTATATTCAAATAAAGGTAACTCTTGCTCTAGTATTGATAGTGGTGCTTAACAAATGTCAATAAACTCTTTATTACATATTAAAACAGACCAGCAGATGCACGTTATTAATGTTTAAAAAAAGTGATGGAAAGTTGAATATTTATCGGAAATAACTCACAAGAATGAGAGTTGAATAGAAAACTAATCCTCAAACATAAGTTAACTATTTAAAAAAAGTCTATTAAAACATCCCAGAAATTATATTAGTTGTATATGTAATATTTTTGGGGGATTAATATTACTTGAAGGATAGAATTTGTGAAATAGTTTATTGAAAAAAATATTATGGAATAAAACATTTCCATTTTAAAATAATGAATACTGCTTTTTTTTTTTTTTTAACTTCTAACTACTAAAATAATAAAGTGGAATTCTAAATAATTAGTCCATTTTACAGTTTGCCATTGAATTCTTTGATTTATTGAATGTTTTTATGTCAAGTTTTGCTATAAAATATGCACAAAATAACATTGGAATAATCCAGAATACTGGTACTTATGATCGAATACTTCATTGATGAGTGATTATTACAAAATAAATAATCTGAGTGAAACTGGAATAAATACATTAATAAAAGAACATGTGCTAACAGAATAATATTGCTAATAATTTCAAAACACTAAGTATAATTTTTTAGGCAACACTGAAGCATGAAGGGTTTTTTTTGTTCACTGTCATTCCAGATAACTGACAGAATTCAATTCCTGACTCAGTCATTTGAATGTGAATATAAAGTCAGTTCCTATTGTTCCTCCAGCACGGCATGGGCGTCCCCTCCATCTCCATCATGCTGCATGAGCTCATCAAACTGCTGCACCACGCTCAGTGTCGGGACGTGGTTCTGTTCCGCCTGGGAACATCAGGCGGCGTCGGTAAGTCCATGCCCACATCCTCAACTCCGGCTCCAGGCTCTTTCCTAACTCACACCGGTCCCCAGGCCTGGCTCCTGGAACCGTGGTGATTACAGAGAAAGCCGTGGACTACTCCTTCAAGCCGAAGTTCGAGCAGGTGGTACTGGGCAAAGTCATCACCCGCAGCACCGAGCTGGACGAGGACGTGGCCCAGGAGCTCCTGCAGTGCTCCGCTGAGCTTCCCAACCTGCCCACAGTCATCGGGAACACCATGTGCACACATGACTTCTATGAAGGTACAGCACGTCTCTAACAATCCTGCACGCTCAGAAGACTGAAGGCTTCACTCATCATCAGGTCAGGGGCGGCTGGACGGAGCCCTGTGTTCCTTCTCTGCCGAGGAGAAGCTGGAGTACCTGAGGAAAGCGTATGATGCTGGAGTGAGGAACATAGAAATGGAGTCCTCAGTGTTCGCCGCCATGGCTCGTGTCTGTGGCCTTAAAGGTACTCCTCCAACACTCCACACTCATTATTCCCTGCAAAGTTGCTGACGTGTTCGACCTTCCACAGCCGCCGTGATCTGTGTAACGCTGCTCAACCGCTTCGAGGGCGACCAGATCACATCCTCTCACGAGGTTCTGGTGGAGTACCAGCAGAGACCGCAAGCCCTGGTGTCCCACTTTATCAAGAAACGCTTGGAGCTAGTGTAGACACCTGTATTCTGTGTATATAGCTCTGTGCATACCTGTAAATACTCTGTTCATAAGCATATTTAAAAAGAAGAAAGTTTCATGATTTGACTGATTCTCTTCACGTGTGCTTTGTATCGTAAGTATTTAATAGTTTTCTTTACAAAAAATTGACGCTGTAAAATGTTACTTCAATGTTGGTATTGTGTTTTCATTGTGATGTGTTTATGTACTGGTGAAGCACTTGATGATGACTGAATGCATGTGAGGTGTGTTTCACTGATGAACACCGACAGGCTTCAGTCCCACACCTGCTCCTTTATGAAAGAAGTTTTACATGTTACAATAGTGTGTTTCAAAAGGTGCAATGCTGAAACTTGAAATAAACTATAACAACGTGAGAGGAAGTGTCGCTGAGTTTTTCAGAAGTTATCTGAAATGATGTTGGCTGCTGGCAGTGATCAAGGTGGCTCCCATTTGGAATTCTCCACTTTGTGATGAAAACAGCGCCCCCTGGATGGGCCCATTTCATAAGCCTTTGAAAATATATGTAAATGATTTTAATAGGTCTCATGGCCAATGTCCCCATCTGAAGAAAGTCCAGCATACAGTAAGCACCTCACATATTATGACAACGCAATAAAAACAAATAAAACATTATATTATGACTTGGATTTATGCTGGAGGTGGAAATAGTGTCTTACATAATGGAAAAGGTTACAGAGGGTAGTTTATGATTTAATCTACACAATGTTAAAACTTGCAGTTATTCTTTTCTCATTTGGAAAAACATTTCAATAATTTTTGTGATTTAATTTGAGCGTCTGGGCCAAATAATAATGATAAAAAGAATCTCTTATGCTTTTAACAAAAGAGCAGTGGTTTATAAGGTAAAGAGCTTGTTCATAAGTAAAAACAGCAACGGTCCAAGGATTGACCCTCTATCGTGAAGTTCCATTGATTCCGAGGGTCAAAACTTGATGATGGAGTTGGTGTCTCGGCGCGGCGGTTTGGGTGGTTTAATATCCGACAGCACCTGCTTGGCATACTGGCTGTGGTGCAGCCCGGCCTCCCGGAGAGCCTGCGCCACCTTCACTCGCGGATCTGACACAAACTGGAGGACACAAGGAGACAATTGGGTGACTGGTTAGAAACCATCAATCACTGCCACAGTTGCATTCTGTTCTACAGCATGTGGACTAAACCTCCCGCACATGAAAGAACGGAGCGGTTCATTGATTGACAGAGTGGCCTTGAGACCAAGGATGGTCGGTGGCTTTAGAACAAACAGGGTTTGACCCACCGACTTGCATAATGTTATCAAGCTCAGATGACAAACAACAACTGCTGCAGCCTGACATGGTTCTTAGTCACTGTCACATGTCACATGACTGGGACAAATAAAAACAATAGTAATGTGTCCACCTCACCTGCTTGTCTGTGTACGTGTTGAGACCAAACAGAGGCTTCTGAAGTACAAACTCTTTTTCATTCATCTGCCGCATCCTCCGAGCTTCGGTGTCTCCCATCATCCTGTCTGTGTCGGCCTCCGCCACCACCGCAACCTGGGACATGCCTTACTTTGTCAGAAATGTGTTGAAGTGCGGCGCCGATTGCAAACTGTGGTGTCTATTTATCCTGCAACGTTTACTGTCTATGGTCTAACTTATCTGACTTGTTGACTGTAACAGAAAGAGACAGGAGAACGCAATGATGTACGGCATCATCCATGTCCATAAAGAGAGAGCATGTAGGGGGTTCAGACCATCAAAGCTCAAGTAAACTACACCAGGAAACGACATGAAGTAGTGGCCTGTCGCCACCAAAAGATGGCAGTGACGACACGCGTTGGGCCTCCGTTCACGCGTCGCCACCTCAGGGTCACTAACATAGTGGATGAGTAACGAGTAGATAATGATCCACCTGGTTTCTGAGCGCTTCCAGACGATTCTGCCTCTCCTCCTCCTCCCTCTGCAGCTCAGCCTCCCGAGCTTCTCTCTCCTCCTTCCGTTTCTGCAACATGCGAGCCCGAAACTGCACCCTGAACAGAGAACGAGAGCAATCGAACCGGACCTTGAAGAGCTTCTCCTTTCCTGTCTACCACCAACCTTCGAAATGTGCTGCATCGTCGACCATGACATGAGTAAATATTTCACCAAATAATACACCACACGTTATTCAAACAATACAGTTATCAATAATAAATATCAATAATGAACAATGCTACATATTTTTATGTGAGTTCTTATTCGAATATGATTTGAAAATGATTATTAAAATCATATTTCAATAATCTCTCTCACACACACATACATATATACATATGTATATACACACACCCACGCACACACACACATATACATCAGTTGCATTAGTATATATTATTTGGATTAGTATATATACCAGTATAAAATATTAGTATTTTTTGTTTATATCATTCAATTATTTGATATTTCAAAAACACAGTTATATATATGTATGTATATTATTATAATTATTATAAATATTATGTAAACAAGCGTTTGTTTTTTTTTTTCAAATCAAAACTTTGAATGAAAGTTTGACTGAATAGCGTGACGGAATGTTGCATTGCCACAAGCAACATATCAAAAACTACAAAACAAATGAAGCGAGTGCTTTAATTTAGGTTGTACAATAATTAAAAAATTAAATGGGTGTTTTCGACCCATCGTGGAAGACGCAGTCATTTATAAATAAGATTTTTTTTATTCATATATATCTTTTTTGATCAGAAATACTAGTAATAATAATAAAAAAATAACAAGTGCATAGAAAAAAGACAGCAAGAATAATATTTATGCAAATTAATAGCAGTTACATGACTGGGAAAGCAGCTTGAATATTAGTTATATAGTCAACGGTGTAATTTAAGCATCAAAAGTTCTAAAAGAGACAGCCACATGACTCACTGGAGCCTCAAAGGAAGTATTTCTGATCAACTGTTACAACAGGAGTGCCAGGCGGCCATGCTAATGGCGCACTGATCGCTGTGTATTTATGTCAACAGCAAATATCTGAGCAAGCACAACAGAGTTTGCGCCAGCTGGCTGTTGTTGCTGTTTCACTTCAAGCAAAGCAGCACATGCCACATAGACAGACTTAAATCGCAGTCTCTCTGTTGCACGCTGGTTGGACAGAACATTTATCAACAAAAGTCTGGTGAGTCTGATGAGCAGTTTTGCTTCAGCAGGGAGACAAGCTTCCCATCTGTTGATATTGGACTACAGGCTGAGTCAACATCAACGTCCGCAAACTCAAATATCCCGAGTACATGCTTGAAATCACCCTGAGCTCTCTCAAACATCTCGTATCGGAAGAGGAGCAGGAGTCAGTCCTTCAGGATACAGGTTTGAGAATAAGAACTGGTACAGACCTTCATCGCAACTTGGGAACTAGGTGGTCCGAGATCGAATATAACAAAGCAACAGCGCCCCTGTGGGCTTCCAACTGACCTTGCATGAAACCATTGGTATCGGTTCAGGCTCCCAATGCATAGTTTTGCAGGACTTGTTTCCTATTTGTCTTTGAAGAAGAAGCATACAAACACTTTCCAGATAAATTGTTGCCATTTATATATGGCGGCCCTCGCTGGAAAATAGCCTCTCGAATGCTGCAGTTCAAAACTGTTGTCTCAAAATTGACATGCTCCAGAGGTGATCTTGTCTTTGTTGTGCTTTGAAATGAGGAATACCTTTAATTCTGAGCCACATGTGGACGTTTTTCAGACCAGTTAAAAAGTATTTTTGCAGACTTGTGAAGCTGCTCGGTTACTTAGACAGACAGAATCTCCAGTTGGAGGATTTTCAGTCTTCATGTTATACAGGCCTGACTTGCCTCGGATTAGGATCACTGCCTTTGTGGTTTTCACTCAGAGAGGGTTGAAGTCCCCAGCTGAGATTGATAAGAAGTGGTGGGGTGCAACGTTTTTTTGAAGGCTTGTTCGAGAATGAGACAAAAGTATGGATCGTTTCAGCGTCTGCAGTACAGCTCAGCCCTGGAGTTCCTCCCTCACCAGTGGCCATCGACAGAAGAAGATGTCACTTTTATCTGTAAGTAAATCAGGAACGAGTGTCTTGTTTGGCTGTGTCTGTTAGGTGATCTACTCAGCAGGAGATCATGATCAGGGGAGGTGAATTACCTTTATCCTTGACAAAACATAAACACATCAGTGCTTATTATTTTGATTAAAGTATTTACAGGAAGAATAATGCAGATTAATCTTGTTTACAGTGGCTTTCAGAGGGAATGTTTTTGCTGCACCAAGTCGAGCTGCACCACATGATACAATGTGACGTCCTCACCAAGAGTCTCTTGAGACTGTGCCATGTCCGTGAAATATTTACAGCCTAGCCGCTTGTAGCGGGACTCAGAGGCAGAGAGCACTGCATATATGAAAGTTTCCACTCCGGACGTCTTTAAAAGTTTCAGATTCAGGTGGCTGACGAACGTTGCACCCAACTCCAAAATGTCGTTTCCGTCGCCGCATAAACGACACCTGAAAAAGGCTGCTCATCGAGCTTGGTGAAATTCCTGATTATTTCTTGGACAATTAGCTTAGAATTCCGAATGTCAGGCTCGCAGCTGCAGGTGTTGCTTAGCGTAACTGTCCGCTGCAGAGAAACCAGCAGTCTCACTTTCATGAGCCTGGAAAACTCTGTGCTCCGTCAAGTGCTGGTGCGTATTTATTTTTAATGCACTTCCCTGCACAACATTTTCCTGCGCATATGCTGCAGCATGCAAACTTTAAATGACAGATTGAAAGCAGCGGGGCTTCACCAGAGCGCCGGCTGTCACACGTGATCAGCATTCACCGGTCACACTGAAATCGGCTGTTCACGATCGGTGACCGATATATATCGGAGCATCCCTAGTAAAGATTCAATATAAATGTCATCATTATGGTATCAAATACTAAAGTGCAACTAAAATGTGATTCATTAATTGTATAACATTATTTAATTTATGGAGTCCCACCTCTGATTCTTAAGTAAAAAGGACAAATGGAATGAAGGACAAATGTTGTGGTTCAGGTTATTAAAACACCAAACCCGAGGAGGCGCTCACCTCTCCTGGTCCTGCCTCGCCTGGTCTGCCATGACACTCCTCAGCTGAGCAAGTCTCTCCTGATCTCTCCTCTCCACCTCCTCTCTGTTCTTCTGCAGCTTGAAATGAAACTGACGTACCTGAAGGCAGAAAAAAAAACCCAGAACAACACTTTAAGAACAACAGCCCGGAGAACCTTGGTGAGCCCGGCTCTAATCAGGCTCGGGCAGGACTCTGCTGCGTCCTATTGATATCAAAGCCAGTGCGAATCAGACGAGTGTAAAAACAGAAAATGAGTTGATATTTCAATGTCGGGGATTGTGGCAAATAATAAACGGTTCGGAATTCAATTTTGCTGTAATGCTCTCATTAATCAGAGGGTCCCACAGAAGGACCCCAGGGAGGTGATTGATTAAAGAGTCCAACGTGCGTCGTTTCTCCCGAGACAATAACAAATCAAGGATACATTCGCTAGCGGAAACTTATCGTCAACTTGATCTTTATTGAACTGTACACCAGTGATGCTGGTGAGTTCTGAA
Organism: Synchiropus splendidus; assembly: GCF_027744825.2. Classification (NCBI taxonomy): domain Eukaryota; kingdom Metazoa; phylum Chordata; class Actinopteri; order Syngnathiformes; family Callionymidae; genus Synchiropus; species Synchiropus splendidus. Next base: position 14,222,625 of record NC_071343.1, on the reverse strand, counting down.
TCGTTCCCATGGCTGAATGATTTGTTGCGACAAAAAAAAAAAAACAGAAGCCAATATCTGACTGAAGTTCTTGTTGATGAGCGTCTCACTTTGCAGTGTGTTGAGACAAAAGCAGAAGTTTATTTACTCTCTCTTTCTGCTGTGACCTCATGGCGGCCTCTCTCTCCTGCTCCTTCTTCATCTTCGCCTCGTGCTCCTCACGTCGTCTGGCAGCAATAGTCGCCTCCAGCTTCGATGCCTCCTCCTGCTGCGCCCGCCACAGTTGCAGCTACACACACACACACACACACACACACATATGCAAATAGACGCTGAAGGTCACTACCTATCATCAGCTGCCTGTTTGAAATCACTCACATCCAGACACCAGCTGAGAGAAAAAAAATCCCCCCAAAACCTCGAGTCATAAAAAGTAGTTACATGATGACTTTGATCTATTCAGAGAAGGACTAATAGTTTTCTTAAAGCCACACTAAAGTTCCTCTATCAGGTCATTTCTTGCTGCATTTGCCATCGGGGGTCACACAACACCAAGTCATGGCATCCTATATCACATTGAAGAACCACATTTGTTGTCTAAACCTGCAGTACTACACATTTATCCAGTGTCCACAGTGCTGTTGTCTCATTTCAGTAGGACATTATCAAACTGTTAGTGTTATGCAATTCATGATACACTATACAGGTAATATAATGGCCATTTGTATGAAATACAGGTGTCAAACTCAAAGCCCAGGGGCCAAGTCCGGCCCTCCAAGTTATTATAAGTGGACAGGTAAGTCATCAAAACATCAAAAGTAAATACAATGCTATGCCAAATGCTGATCACATTCAATGATGGGTAGATGAGGTGTCGTCAAACAGCATTGCAGGGTTGATGAAACACTGTCCTAATTTTCAGAGGCCGCTAGATGGCGCTCTTCGTTCAGAAGGGATTTGAGTCCAAACATTTTAGAACAGACAGCGCCATCTGGTGGCCTGTGAAAATCAAGACACTCTTTCACGAAGCCACATCCACCCTTCAATACTGTGTCATGAAACCTGGTCTATCCATCACTACTGCTAACGGTGACCATAGCACAGGGGCATTGGCCTCTGAAAGTCAAAAACTAACCATGAACCATGAAAAACGTCTTCCGGTAACTGGATAGCAATTTGTTGCGCACCATAGATTTCAATAAAAAAAATATTTGTGCGGCCCACGAATTGGACTGTGTTTAACATTTTGGCGCCTTGCCCCTATAAAATTTGAACCTTTTGTTGGCAAAATATTGCAATACATCTAGGACTGAATGTTGTGTTCATAAAAACTAAAAAATATATACACAATAACAATGTTTGCTTCCACAACCCATTATCATAACAACACATAAGTTTGCGTTGAGTGATTTGCAGACATATAATTTTCCATCGGGGATTGTTGAATCGAAAAACATTCCCAGCATCTTTCGTTTGTGCAACCATGTGTGCACATTTACACCAACACACTGTAGAAGGCAACATTTGAAAGAATGAATAATGAAAAAACTCAGATGGTAAATATATTAGTTCATTATTACATCAATTCAGAACATTTTTTTTTAAATCAAAATTTTGATTCTAAGACTGTTCCACAGTTGTTTGTCAGTTATTCATATACACACACTCTGTCCTATAAACAGCAGAGTGACACGTTGGTTAAGCAGCAGGCTTGCTGACGTGACGGTCCGGGTATTAAGGTGCTGCATTCCGATCAGTCATGCAGATTCCCAGATCTATCACGGAGAGCCTGGGAATCCCTGTAGGACTCAGCTGCAAATGAACACGAGCTCAAACACATTAGCACCAGCAGAACCATCTATGCCATCATACTTGATGCCTGCTGTGGAGAAGGCAGCAGCTGCATGCCAGAGATACGGGCCTCACGTGTAATCCATCAGAGAGTCATAGTCAGTGGTGCTACACTCCTTTGTTAGATGTTGGGAATAAAAATGACGAAGATAATGACCCGCGAGGGAAATTAAAAGATTCAGCACTCGTCTACTTGACCAAATGAAAACATGTTATCATAACTGTATGCTGGAAATTGATCAGAAAATCATTGACTCTGGTTGTTGTTTTTCAAATGTGTTTCAGTTCATGCAGACCAACATGCAGCATAACAATACATGGTTATCCATTCATATTTTATTTTTTATGCTCACCAATTCATGCTCACACCAAAGATGTAAGGCTTTGACTATTGTCAAGAGGAGTTTTATGTCCAATGACAATGGTTACACCTTGGCTCAGAAAACCAAATTATTGTGTTAGTCCGGCTAAGACTTTTAAAATGTATATAAACAGCTTATACCGACTACTGGACAGAAATTCAATTTCTCTTAGTCGGACTGCACGACCTGGACAATGCAGTTAACAGCTCTACTAAGCTGGCATGTAGCCAAGTAGTTTAACCATGACCGGACTGGGCCATGTGCGGCATCGCAGACTTCAGCTATGCTGCGGAAGTAAACAAACACCCAGACTACTGATGTCAAATAACCTTACATATAATCAAGAAGTCGAAAGAAGAAGAAGGTGAAAGGTGAAAGGTAAATACCAAGAGATTTCACTTTTCAACACTATATATATATATATATATGTATATATATATATATATATATATATACGCTGTATAGTAATTTCCGAACTATAGAGCACACTGAAATACTAAACGCCCACTAAATTTAAGAAGGAAAATAGCAGTCCATACGCCGCGGATGCAGTGGTGCTGTCTGTGCCATAGAAAGGTCACTCGGCTTAAAATCGCTTTTCAAAACTAGTTTTGAAAACGGGCTCATGAAAGAAACTGAGTAATGTTCTGAACTTAAATCATGAACTCCTCACATTTTTTATTGACATTAAAGCGCTTAAAATGCGCTGTTTTTGCCCACGTCGCCAAAGTTCCGACACCACAGCCGGTCTCAACAGCGGCTTCTCGATTCCAGACCTCCAGGAGATCGGCTCTGTTTCCAGAGCTGCAGACACGTGGACGAAAACAGCGCATTTTGAGCGCTTTAAGGATAAATAAAAAGCCTCTGATTTCATCGGTTTCATTGCCTCCGAGTTCATCTGATTTCAGCATGTAAAAATCCATGTCTTAGCTGCACTGTTGTATAAGCTGCAGGGTTCAGACCGCGAGAAAAAAGTAGCGGCTTATTGTCCGGAAATTAGGGTATATATTTCTAGTATGCAAGTTTTGCTCCATTCAAAATATGCTCATAAATGATGAGTTCACCTCATGTTACGACTTTTACATGAGTGGAAATGTTCCTGAGGGACCCAAAAAGAGATTCCCACGTGTCTTACAAAACAAGATGCTTCATCTCTGTATATCTTTCTTTTACATCTAAATGCCTACTGTCAAATCTCTCGTCTGAGAATACAGATGTATAAATCAAGTTGTCCCTCTCCTTATCAGCAAGAATTTTCTGTCCAGAAGGATAATGTCAATGTGCATTTACTGCTGATAAAAAGCTACTTTGCAGCGCCCTGAGAAAATACATTGGCTGTAATATATAGTGGAAATTTGCCAGGAAACTCATTTTGAGTGAGATCCAACAGGACAAAACCGCCCCGATATGACAGCATAAAGAGACTGCAGAGATGTAAGAGTGACAAAAGAAAGATGGCCTTTTCTATCTACCCACCAGCGCCTGCGAGAAGCCTTTGTTCATATAATTATACAGCCATGTCTTTTGTCAGGGGGCGTTTAAACCGTCTATCTCAGAATTCTTATTGACAGAACAGAACAGTACTTTTTTTAGATAAGAAAGGAGCACAAGCTTGAGCACAAATGTTGGGACACCGCAGACTGAGCAAAGGAGGAGAGAACCTGCACACAAGAACTACACTAATGGGAGCTAATGAGACGTGAGATTTACAGAGGGATTCACGGAACGTGGCTTCCATTAAGACGCTGGGAAATGAAGTGTATTTCTATACTTTCTATATACTTTGCTCGGTGGTGTGCAATTAAATCTTGGAGAGACGTCAGGTCAGAATGTGAGCCCACGCTGGACGACAGGTCAGCAAATGACAGAGGAAAGTGGTAACATATCTCCAATGTATAATTTGAACCATTTTCTTCACAAGGTTTTAGTGCTTCTTGGACGATAGACCACCCACACTAGAGGTCAACCTATGGAGGTGGTAAAGAGTGTCTTTATGAAAGTGGCGATAACTGGTGCTAACTTTCACAATGTGCTAATCAAATGCTCCATCCATCATTGTGGTGCCTTCTGAGCGAGACAAGAGATTGTGGGTATCCAAGTGCCTCTTTTGTGCCTTGAGACTGACACTCGATTGCGCTCAAGGATCATTTACTGTGACTTCACTGGAGCAGACGAGGGAAGATAACATGGCAAACACTTTGGGAATAATAAACCAACACTTTCTCACTCCCAATGTGTCAAATGGCAACCCTTTTTTCAAGAGGACTTTTGCGTCCCAAAGTCTACCTGCCTACCACATCACATGTTGACACAAAGGTGTTCTGAGTGCTGCACGTCACACAGAAGAGAGATGTAGGTTCGGGCCAGGGTTAGCCGTGGGGTGGTGCACCTGTCACACTGTATGCTATGTTGTGACACATGGTATATAAAGCACCTCAAATGACTCTTGCTCGTGCTCTTGATTTGCCTCCATTGAAACGCCTATAAGATAAGTGCAGTGTATTGTCAGGAATCTACCGATATGAAACGTATCCCGATACAGGTCCGGCATTATGATACATTGCGATACATCGGTCAACTGAAAGTACCTGAAATGCAGCAGCATATCTAATATTTATTTATTAAATGTTGACATAGTGGACTTTAAGTATCGATACAATAGTGCAGAGGTTTTCAACCGGGGTGCTGACAGTTGTGCCGTGGGAAATGATCCAATTTCACCGCATTTGTCCGGAGATAGAGGTGGGCAATATGATGACATTAAATCATAACAATTATAATGTGTTGATGAGCAACCAAGGACAATGGGGGGAGTGATCCTTGTCGGACCCACAACGGCAAAAGCTGTCTGCACCGCAGAGCTAACGGTGTGACGTCTTACTTCAAAACTTTATTAATACCCATGGACTGTCAAAGTTTGCTTTGTGGTTTAAAACTGAATGCACAACAAAATAAATGTGCTCCAAAATGTAAAGAGAGAAAGAATAATTGTTTTTAAGAGGCAAGTTCAGGCAAAGAATGCTAAGGATTTGTCTGGAAATAAAATCACGCAATAGAGAAGTGACAAAATTGAAACAGTTAAGTAAATACATAAATAAATCATGATACATTTTTGCCATATTGCCCACCCATTTTTGGACACATTTGAGACAAATACATTTTCTGCAATTTGTGTCTGCAAATATCCTGGCAAAATGACAACCAAGTGTCAGGAGCTACAGTTTTTCCACAAATGAATTGGGATTTTCTATCGGACTTTAAGCAAAAGTGCACTTTGGCAGTGGTTCCTTTGGTGGTGTGACTGGGATTTTTTCAATGAACTAAGGGTGCCATGGCTAGAAAAAGGTTGAAAAACACTGCAATAGTGCACCATCAATATTTGATATTTGAGTGTATCCATTTTTTCTTACACCCGTAGTCCACATGCAACACAGAAGGCTGCCTTCCCCGTCTATATCAGGCGCAAAAGTACATGTGGAAATAGTCGTTATTAGACACCAGGGTATGTGTTGGAGAAACACATTGCGATCAAGAGTCAAAAGATAAATAATGCAGAATCTAGCAAGCGAGCACATTTGAGCTAATGCCTACATTAAGAAACACAAATCTATTGTTGATCATTTGTTACAATTGACAATACACAAAGGTAAATAAGAGCAGAATATGGTGTATATAGCAGAAGACTCTGACACTGACCAAAAGGTGAACCGCTACTTCCAACGGTCATTTTCCTTAAAATGCCGCAGGCTTTATTTAGTTGGGCTGTAAAAACAATTGTTCTTCAAAGATGCCAGGGAGTGAGATACAAGCGAGCAGGAAAATGAAAGCAAGGACGGAGTAAAAAGACTGGACTGAGCTCTGGCGCCACGAACAATGACGTGCTAATTACAGTGGCCAGAAAAACTGCAGCGCTCACAGCCGATAATCAAAACGCGGTCTTCAGTGATAACTAGAATTAAATTAGGCTGTCTTATGCAAGAAACGCTTATTAGTTGTCTTCGCCTCCCCCCGTTTCAATCCGTAGTCACCTCCTCTGCGATGAAACGACCAGTTCAGTCCGAGGAGGCGACGTAACGAAACGGAGAGAATGGAAATACATCTCTTGAGACAGGAGAGATGGCTGGCAATATGACGGATGCAGTAACTGACTATGAGCAGGAGACACGTCTGAACACATGAAACAGGCAAGGTCACCACGGCTAAGTGAAAATATGAATCATTCATTTAGTCCTGGTTAAGCATACACACATTGCTGATTCATCATTCATAAAGCCGGGTCGGATTATTAATAGACTTTAGTAAATATTTCAATATGTGCAGTCATGAGTGGTTCAACAATCAAATCTATTAAGTCGGAATAAAATGATTAATTGAACACACATGAATGCATTTATGCAGAAGCCAAAGATTGGCTGAATATAAGAATTATTTCATTTGATTTGTGGTTAAAAAGAATAAAGAAAGAACTTTCTGTAATCTGGAAAATCCGATTTTAAAAACACAAATAACATGAAAATTTCAATGACCTTCATGAGGTGACATTGACTTAATATTTTGTCATAATAATACTTGAGGATTCAGTCATATGGATATGGATATTAAAAAAGCAAAACTATTGTCTGTGTTGTTTTTATGCTGCGTCCAAATTTAAACAGCATTATTACACCTTATTACTGTGTACCGGTATCATGGCATCATGTTCAGCAGACCCCAGTTATTAGTACAGCGGCATGTCAGCAGAATCCTACTGTGATAATACAGACACTCTCTGTTGAGCAAATGATCCAGGAGGATGCGTTTGTGTTTTTCAGCTTGGTTTCCAAAACAACTCTCATTCTTATATTGGAATATCTAGGTTCTATATATGACTCTATGGTACCTTATTTCTGAGCTGCAGGCAAATGTCCTGCTGGTGTTGACGGTCTCTGTGGAGCTCCAGCTCCTCCTGATGAGCGTTCGCCGCCTCCTGGAGGGTGACCAGGGCTTTGGCCAGCAGCTCTTGGTGGTCCCGCTGATACTGCTGGGTCTCCACCTTCACCTGTACCTGACAGAAGCGCTGCGAGTCCAACACTCGTTCGTGCTCCAGCTGGAAGATACAAGTTCATAACCAACACTCATTTGTGGAAATGGGTTTCATTTCATTTAGTCTCCAAAACCCCCCCAAATATTTGGCTTTTTCTAGTCTTATTGGTCATAACTGTTAAATGCTGCGATTAAAAAAGATGGATGATTGTATTTAGCACTGTTAACCATTTATTGTAATCGCAGTATTTATCAAATTACTGGTTTGTTCTTTAGTCATTTGCTGCTCTCACTGTTGAGACAAGGGAGCATTTTCCCATTTAATGCGCTGTTTGGCCGAGATCGATCCCATTTAGACAAATGTAGCTACAAATTAGGGAAAAAAACTCAAAAACATATTTTTAGTCTGTCTGCTTTCAACCAAGTGCACACTCTGTGGTTTAGAGTCAGTAGCTGACACAAGGACAAGATGCACATTTAGAAGTGAGGATAAACTTGTTCTCATAGTGACTGAGCAGGAAGGAGATGATGGGAAATAAATACATACAGAGGGACTGGAGACAGAGTCATGGAAGCCAGATGAAGAAGATGAGGATCTCACTAGGAGGAAGTGGTAAATGTCATAGACTAAGATCAGAATCAGAATCAGAATCAGAATCAGAATCAGAATCAGAATCAGAATCAAATTTATTGCCATGGTCAGTGGGGAGCCCACTGACTAGGAAAGTGCCTTGGAATAAAGTGCAACAAAAAAACAAATAAAATAAAATAAATAGAATAACATTACAACAAGGCTGTTACATTACAATTTGACTCATTGAAGGATGGAAAAATCTAAATCACTCAGGAAGAGTTGTCACCGGAAAACGTCCATTTCAGCGCCATGGTTTGGGTCCAATCTATTTCTATTATATCAACCAGATCTTAGCATATTATTTCCCTCAACATTATCGTACAGTGCAAGGTATAACTTTAAAAATTCACTATATTCGCTGGGTACCAACCATCCACCTAAAGAGGCTGTTGAAAAGTCAAGTGACTCTCCACCATTCTGACTGCTTGTCAGACCACAGAGCAAATGCTACCATGTGCTGAAACAGAAGATTTTGTTCAGCACCCACAAACCCTCTAAGGCACAAAATATCCGATAGCCACACCTGTTAGTACCGCCAGTCACAGTGTGCTAAATTATTCAGACTTTGATGCAGAATTACAATAAAACTTTATTGAGGCTCAGTCATCCCATCCATCACATCAAAGCTGTGAAGTGTCAGCTATCAAATGGCTTTGTGACATATACGTGTAGAGCTGTGTGCTATTGTTATTGAGGCCCATGTGTTGCATATTATATGACGTACTGCACTGCCACACATCTACATGATCTACCGCTTTTCATAACGTGAGCATGAGATTTGGACCGCGCTGAGCTCGAGAAAGTCCATCTCTCTTTGCTGTGTAATATCCTAAAGGAAATAGTTATTTTCTGTGCGAGGGCCGCCCCGAGCTATTCATCATTGTGTCAGCGCTCACAGAGGCAGCATCACTTGGCTGCTTCAGTGGAACAGAGGGAATGATATTCATCTATGGGCTAATAGCGGCTAACTGATGGCACGGAGGCATTAGACGGCTGACTGGTTTGACTGAAAATGAGTGAGCTGACGGATGGCCGACGGAACACCAGTGCCAGGGGCAGTGGAGCGAAACGTGTTCATTAAAGCAGAACTTGGGGAGGGATCCACCCGTAGCTGCTATGCTCTATAATGCGCAGCTCTGGCCAAGGGTGCCGCGTCCCTGGCAATAGCCAAGAACTGAATGAGAAACTGTGAGAGGCAAGCTTTTAATGAGAGGCGATGTTTGTCTGTCTTGATGCTTCCAAATCATAAGTGGTCTCTTCCAAGTGCTTGGCTGCAGCTGGATTCCTTTTCTAATTTGGTTCAGTCTGACTGACCCACAAGACAATCCCAATGGCCCCAGTTGTATAACTTGGTTTCTGGAGAAGTATGTGTCCGTTGCTGACCTCACTGCAGTCCTCAGTGCTTCACATCTACTTGAGCTTATGCTTTTGCTATTTATTCACGCTAGTTGGGAAAATACAGACCTAAAAAAGTCCCCATGTGTGTCGACAGTTGGCTTATTACTAGAATTATTGCATCTTATCTTTATTACTTCTCATGAAACTGGACTTTATTCGCTTGTTTCTTCTGATAATTTAGACAGAATGTTCACATCTTACAATCATTTTGCTGGTATCACTGCCATCTTGTTTTCACTTAAATGGGTGTTGTGATATGACCACACAACGCAGCAGATGGTGTCGCTAAATTTAGCTAGTAAGTCAAAGCTTTTAAATACTATCACGGTGCAGATCAAATCTAATGCCCTCATATGAGGATGCAGGGTCTTAAGAGGTTAAGAATCCAGACTGAGGCAACCTGGGGTCATTTGTTGTGTTGGGCACTGTTTCCGTGGATTCCCATCTGCTTCCTCTCACAGTCTAGAAACCTGACTTTAAGTGAAAGGTTGACTCTTAATGTTGAGGTCAGCATTGCTATCTGCCTTTGAGAGCCCTGACTCCTGCAACCCATGACCACTGATTATCACACGCAGGTGATGGAGAAGGGCTGTGCAATCTAAAGTTTCTGAAAAAAGTCATTTCAATTAGATTGTGTTATGAAAATGTTCTTGTTAAAATGTTAAAATTATTTCTAAAATTTCATTTCAAAATGATGATTAAAATCTATAGGTTATGACAAAAAAGGCTTATGAAATGAGGAAAAAAGAAAAAAAAACCTAAAATAATAGCAAATGATTATAGTTAGATTTTAAATTAATGATGGAAAAAAATACAATTTCTTTTGTGGTTATGCTCTGAACTCATGAGGGCCACATCAATTCTGGTAAAGGGCCACATGTGGCCCCTGGTCCTCGCTTTGCCCACGCCAGTGAGTGACCACGGATGAATACAAAGAATCACTAATTCACCCCTTTAAATATTAAAAGGATGACATTTTCCGCCCGTTTTCCCATCTTTGCACTGCTAAAAAATGAACAGGCAAAGTTCCAGGGGCTAATTGAGAGGTTATGTGTGGGCTCCCCAAAGGACGGTGGAAGTCTGAAGCCACAGTCTCAAAGAGGGAGAGATCAGAGTGAACACTGAGTTAGCCGAGCATTTTCAGGATTAGCTGGTCGTTCTTTCACCGTCCTTTATTATCTTTCTATTAACAGCATGTACAACTGCATCACACTGCAATGACATGACGGCAAGTTCAGCCGCTCCATTCCATGTTATCAAGTGAATACTAATGTCCTTCTGATTCACTCTGTCATAGTACAAGCAGTTTTGTGGTCACAACAGGAGGCATCACAAAAAAGGCAGTCGGTGCTGTGCTGGCCTTGGTCATCCCATTAAAACAGGGAAAAGTCCATTCAAACAAAGAGGTGACATTTTTAAAGAGTTTCGGCACCAGACAAACAGCAGAAAAAACATTTTCTAAAATACTAGAAACCTTTCGGAGACAAAGACGGTACCTGCATTTTCATCATCGTGAATCATTTAAAAAAGTGCCTGGAGGCAGGATTTTGTTAGCGAGAGATCAAGACAGCTAAGTAAACCGATCTCTCTGGTGTCGACTCTTGGCTCGGCGCAATTAGCTAAAGTAACTGAGTTTCACAAAGTAAAATACCCATAGGCTTCTTCTGTGATATTTTTTTTTTTTCAAACTAATCCGCACGCGCGAGAGACGGCGCTGCGAGCGAAATGAAAAATGAAGGGAACATTAGGAGCTGATTTATCATTATTGAGTTTGAGCCTTAAACTGTGGTCACACCTGATGAGGTGGAACAGAGCTGTTTTTATGTCTAATTCATGGGCCTCCAAGACAAGTGAGAGAGAATGATCTCACCAGTTTTAATATTGAATACCCACTGATCTGGCATATGGATGAGCAAAAAAAAAAGAAAAAGATATACTTGAAAGAGGCCTCAAAGAAGAAAGATTTTTCAAACAACTTTTGAGTGCTTATTTGTCTCAGGAAGGAACAGCATTTATTGGATCCTGGCAAATGGCAATTCTGACCACTTCATCTGATGGGTGGCTGAGTTCCTATTGATCACCAATCTCAGCCTTTTCAGTTTTCATGAGAGTTAGCTTTGACATTCTTGTGGCTTCCACAAAACATACCTCAATTGTTTGCTTACTGAATTGAAATGTGTTACTTTCAGTCTTCTTATGGGGATTCTTAGGGCTTAACAAAGTTCCGCGGGTAGACGCCTGGCTGGAGACAAGTGCAACGGTGTCCTTTGTTTGTCATGAAAGATGTAGCACCCAGGACCAGGCTTACAAATATGCCCAAACTCTTTCAGCAGGGTTGGGTAAAAGCCCTTCATGCACAACATTACATACTGATCCTTCCATCCATGCTCTTTGTGCATTTCAGCCGTATTTCTGCACCTTTCCACAAAACTCACCGATACAGACCAAATGGAGCAGTACTACTGGAAACCTCTCATAAGACACAAAAAAGACACACAACAATGGTGGAAATTGTCTCGATATATTTAATCCCTACAACACTGCCTTCTCTTTTGTGCAAGAGACCAACACTTCGCCATGTTGGTCTTGGAGTTTGTGTTGTCAAACTTTTAACTGTGGGCTGCTCCCCCTGGTGGATATGTTGGTGAATTACAATACCAAGGTAAAGAGCACATGGAAGTATGTGCTCATAGACGGTAACATAGCTTGAAACGGACGGATACAATATTGTATGTAAAGGGAGCATAAATGGGCCTCAAGTTTAACTGTGAATCACTGCTCCGAGGTGTCAAGAGAATCCAGTGCAGTCGGCTTGCACATCTTGCTAGCAGGAAAGTACCCTGGATCCGGTCATGTCCAACTAGGCCTAGGCCATGACACACTGGTGTGTCAGTGGACTTCTGCGTCCCAGCGTGAGGCAGACGTCAGCCTTTCTATAAGGCTGGCTAGGCTTTCAATGAGTCAAATATTTCCTCTGGACGGGCATTGTGGGGGGAGGAATTTTTTTTAGCTTGACCTCGAGTCAGGACTTTTTCTTTTTCCAAGTAAGTCTCATTAATGGAATTATAAAGATGAGACGTAAACACTGGAGTAAAAAAAAAAAAGTCATATGCACCATGACCTCATGACTGTGGTGTAAAGTCTGGGTTTTCAATTTGGCTAGCTGGAGAGTCTTGCTCTTCCTGGCACCCTGCTGTGTTGAACGATCACCGTTCTGAAAGCAGCACCGAGCTGGAACTGATACGAGGACACGTCTCGGGGTGTGGATGAAGGAGGTGATGGGGGCTGACTGTTGTCATGGTGATGCTAAAAGGTGTGAGCGAGGTGTCCATACTGCATGACATGGCACATCCTGCAGGGAGCTGTGCAGATCATTGTCTGCGCTAATCGCTCTGCTCGGTCCAGGGCACTGAGTTACATTGATCAGGGAGGCAGGGACTCAGCACTGGGGGAAGCAACACGCCAGGATGATGTGCAGAAATAAAGTGCAGGCAGAAACAAACTAGAGCACGTTGGCCATGTTTGAATAATAGTCAGGGGCATTGGAGAAGATTAGGAAACTGACTCTTTTAATCTGGGAAGTCCACAGCATCCCCTGCAGGATTAATTCTGCCCAGGAGCAAAGCACTTGAAGTCAGACTACTTTCTGGTGTTATTGTGTTGAAGTGTACACTTCGGATAAATCCCTCAAACATAAATATTCATTCATCATATGTCTATAAGACCAGCAAACGCACACAATAATATACATTTTTGACACAACACAGAATGATACCAACCAGCTCGTGTCTGGATCTCCTCGGGAAGATTCTCTGGAGCATGTCCATTAGAAGCGCCCTGTGGTTGGTGATGTCATGGCTGTACAGCGATAGCGTGAACAAAAAGCGCTGATGGTCGTCTACACACCAGCCGCAGAGTCTGGGACAGATTTGGAAACCCGGAGATGACAGTGAATAACAGCAAATACAAATGCTAGACAGGTACTAGGACAGTGCATACCTCAACCAAGCCACTCATTTCCACCCATATCGTGTCAAAGTCGAACACACAAGAGACTAAAATGTTAGCTGCCGAATAACAGGGAACATGAGTCTGATGATTTTGTCTTTTGTGCATGAAGGCAAAAATTTCAATAGTGTGTGAAATGTGTGAAAATACATTGTCCAACTTCACCACCAGCTCAGATGACAAGTTGCTATTTTTTCCCTTTATTTTACATCTCCCTTAAGATTCTTTTGAATTTCTATTTGATTTAGTTGAACCACCTATGTACATTTCAAGGTCATGGACAAAACTGTGAGGAGATATTCCACCTCACTGCTGGTCTGTAAACACTTCAGTATCCCCTGAGAGGAGCTCTGCAATCTTTGGGAGTTTGCAAAACAATGGATGCATGGAACCTGACTGCAGTAGTTATTTATCCTAAAAAGTTACTGAATACCAGAACATCTGGTCCAGAGTTCTATATGAAGATCTTGAAATACATTTGTGAAATTTATTCTGACCAATGGTTGCTTCGGAACATTGACTTCTACATTTCCATTGCAAAATAAAGCCTCATTTTGAACCAAAAAACACATTACCTTCAAGGATAAAGAGAATTTTATGATCACCTGTGACTTTTTTCAAGTTGCTCCTGCAAGTTTTGCAGTCTACTCTGGTGCTGCTCCCACAGCGAGTGGAAGGCCTGGATCACTGAGCTCTTCAGCTCTGGGAATGGACAATCACTGTCTAAAATTTCCTTCGGAACTATTTCCTTTTTTTTGTCGGATGTCGGGAGATAGTCCTATGGCAAAGTGGGATAGTTTGAGAAATATGTTCCGAAACGCAAGGAGATGTTTTGGGGAAACTTACTTCGACATCAAAGGCAACTATCTCCTTCTGTAGCGCTGCACATTCATCTGAAAGTTTCTCCATTATTTCATCTTGCTGGTCCTTGATGAGGAATATCTGGAAGATTAAGACAATAACCTTCTAAGAAATGAAATAACAACACTCCTATAGTCCATAGATTAGTTGACATGAAACATAAGTTTTAATATGAGCCACAGCGAAGTTTCCTTCAACAGTGAAAAGAACCAGAGGGAAAAAAAGACTGATTAGCATCAATGAGACGTCTCATGGTTCTCTCAGTGTGATTTTAATAAGAATCCACGAGATGCCAGCTGCATATTTCGCTTGCCCTGAGTATGAATGTACTGTCCCTTATTACTATAGCACTGCAGTCCAGGTTAAGATAATTACTCAGAGAAGTAAAGGTGGAGATTTAAAGAGGTAGAAAAGGAACCAAAACAGTGACAGATATCTGGTCACTATGTGCTACCTAAAAAGAAGACCTTCCCTCTGAATATTAAAGCGGATTGATTTGCAAAACAGTACGGCTCGTATGCTCTAGAGTTCTCCTGAAAGAGACAGACAATAATTACTGTGTCTCTAAGATGTAGAATCCTCGCATGAAACCATATTGAAATCTGCAAATCTATTTTTTAAAGATCACATTACCATACAGAGACATTAAAACGACCTAGAAAATGCATTTGAAATGCAAAGAAATCTATATCTTTTTTTGTAGCCGGCCAAAGTTTAAAGTGGCCAGAGGTAGCTCAAATGTATCTCAAGACTGCATGAGAGATCCTTCAAATGGGTCTCTCTTTTAATAACACCTGTTGCTGCACTTGTTCCCAGTTTGATGGATGACTGGGCGGCTGCTGCCGCTGTGCCTGAATCAGGCGGAAACGCAGGTCATCTCGGAGCTGGTGGATTGGGTCCACGGTGGCTATCCGAAATTCCTCCCGCTCCTTCTCCAAGAGCATCGCTTCAAGTAGAAAACGACAACATGTGTGAGCTCATTTTGATCACGGGTGCAAACGTACCAAAGTATCTGGGATTACCATATTCTGGCAGTGAAAAGACGGCCGTGTCTATTATTTTGCTCGGTCTAATTTGCTGGAGAAATTCCTCGACCTCTTTCTCAGCTGCCTCCCTGTGACATGAGCAAATGTTGGAATATTACCTAACAAACCGCAGGACACAGCAAAATGATTCTCACAAATAGTATTTATTATTAAGATATTTACTTGTGTATTAACTGTTAATGATCAATAATTACAATACTGTTTAGCCTGAACTTTCAGTGACCATTCCAGGGCAAAATGTAGTGGGGCTTCATAAGATGCAAATCGATACTTTATTACTATTATTATTATCATTATACAGGCAAATATGTTGCTAATACAAATATGAATACATTGTTTATACATGGTAATACATGCATCGCAAAGGAAACCATGTTTCTGTTTGGCTACACATAGGCAGAAGTGTATTGTATGTGCAAACATTTGGAAATGCCTCAGTGGGAAAAAAACATCAACGTGACAGTGCATCAGCCAAAAGAGATTATTGCATTATCAACAGTTACACCACTCCTAAAACACACAGTAAATACAAGTGATTGTTTCGTAACTTTCCTTAGGTAAACAACTCCAAGGTATTTCTAAAAAAAAAGTGTCTGTTTAAAACATTAAAAATTACCGTTCATTTAACAGCAAAACTGCCTTTAAACACTGCCACAAATCCTATACGTATACGTATGTTTACATACAATTTGCTCTTCAGAACTAACTGGCAACTACACTGGTTGGAGGAATTAATTCACGCCACCTTTAACATATTTCACACGCCTGAGATGAACTATGCATATTTCCTTTCCCCTGCACGGAACTTTGGGAAACATTATCTGCTGAATGCAAATAGAAATCATGATGATAAATTAAAAGCAGGATAAGAATATCGTCCTTTTGTTTGTCTTTTGCATTAATAATGCATTAGCTGTGCCGTTTGTCAAAAGCAACGGAGGGTTACAATGTATAAATGCGGCAGGTAGAAAAATTATTTAGCATTTTGGTAGCCCCTAAGATGCTGAGAGTATTTCAAGGTTTGTAGTCTGGCTCAAGGACAACAACATTGCCCTGCAGGAAGAGGGAAGAAAATGTGCAGCCTGCCTGAGAACTTACTTAGTTCCACTTGAGGATGAACATGTGGGACTAAATAGGTGAAAATCCAGGGTGAAAGAAGCGTAACAGTAATGCAATATGTGATTTCATTTTCCTTCTTATGTATATATTTAACTACAGGAACTTACTATGGGTATGTAATCGCTCTCTGTATGGTCTCACAGAGGTCTTGCACAAGCTGAATGGTCGACGAAAACGTGCCGCACTCTGCCAGTTTTTTTATCCAGCTCTCATTAGGTCAGTGCGAATGGCATGTTCTGTTTTAGTATATCATGTAGCCACCTTGTGGTTTTCATTGCTCACACCCAAGTTTCAGACAACTAAAAGTATATATTTTTAATTAAATTATTACGGTTCATAAATTTGAAAAGGTGAGGGCATCACCACCTGAGTCCCAGTGTCCTCACACTAAGGCACAACCTGTAGTTTATGATAGTCACATTAAAATCACACAGATTTTTTTTTTTAATGGGTGAGTCACATTATTACAGTGTTTCTTGTCCCTCCCTGATATTTGGATATTTTACCCCATAATTAAGTGAATGTATAGCATATGCATTTTCTTGTTTTACACTTTGTTCTGGAACCAGGATATTCATAATTTAAAATGACCTCACAATAATTATGATTTACTTTAAGAATTTCAAAATAAATATATGTAAAATGAAAGTAGTAAATAACATATTTGATCATGTAGCGTCATACTTACACTTTTCATCTATTTTCTCCTTTTATAATATTTTAGCAACAATATGGAAGTTAATTCAAAACTCCTTTTTCTACTGTATTGTCTTTTGGCTTGACAGCCCCTCGAAATTTTCACAGTACATAATGTGGCCCCTTTGGAAATGCAATTTCTCAACCCTGACTGAAAACGTTGACCTCGTACCCTCATTTCGGGCCACTTCGGGCCACCATCTCATCCTGATACAACAACATCACACTCATTTAGATAAAAAAAAAAAAGAAAAAAAAACAGCGGTCTGTTCTATTACTTTCTGTCTGTATTTCCAGAAACCGACCAGTTTTTATGTATGATAGTCTGTAACTTCATCAAAATTGTACACATTTTCACAAGTAGTATTAAAAAGTAACAACAATAATGGCAGTGAAAAGTGAGTGATATTTTTTCTTGCTGTCCACAGACACAATTTCACCTCTTCACCACCCCATCTATAAAGTGAAAACAAGCCAGAAAATGTGTTATTTTAATTTACAGATCTCAGCAGGGTGGCGGGTGGTGGGGGGGAGGTTGAAGTCAGATTGTTTTAATTAACAACACAAAGGTCATTGTTATCTATTGCGACTTTAGTTTGCAGTCTCTTGTCAAGCTGTTAACAGAACAATAGACTTCTTTTCACCTGGCGATGTTATCTGTCAATGAAAACATTTTGGGACCACACCTGTAAATCTTTTCTCCGACGGGAGCATGATCCAAACCGGCCAACAGAGGGAACAAGAGACGGCATATATGGACTCCAGAAACATGCGTGTGTGCGCCAACATGTGGCTCAGAGGCTCACTCTTCATGACAGGCCCCGTCATTACTGAAGTTTGTTCTTGTGTACGTCATTAACCTTGGGTGGCTCCGGCTCAGTCATTATGCAGCAAAACACAGTGCGCCCCAGAGCCAGAGTTGCCCTTCTCACTTCACAAGCCACGACACCACTGAGGCTCCAAGCTGCCTCCGAAGCTCCATGATGCAGCTGGTTGTATTTGTCCATTCAGGATGCTTCACTATCTCCGCACTTTTTCAATGTCATTACTACGACACACCAGCCCCCTCAGACGGTACCTGCACGTGGGCTCGGTCCCTCTCCCTGCATGCTGGCTCATGCCTGGCCTGGATTGAACTTAGAGTTGCAGGGCTTAATAACGGCAAAAGAAAACTGCAGCAGATAATGACAGGGAGTAATAGGTTGCACTTACTCAGCTTTTTGCAGCTTGGGGCACTCGGCGCTCCACACCTGTCTCTGCTCCCGTAAAATGGAGCTCTCTTTGGCAGCTTTGGCCTCACAGCGCGCCTTCTCCAGCTACAAGACAAGGATTTTTAAGACACAGGATTAATATTCGACCAAGTTAAACTCAGCCTCGAGAAAAAGCTGCTTAAAAAGAGCTCTGAAATGGGCTCCAGACATGAGGAACTCCCCGGACCCGCCACTTAATGAAGTATATATACAGTGTGACAGAGTCTCTGTATTCACTGATGGTCTGCAGCTCATTAAAACGTATCATCCACGGTGTGGCAGAATGCACCGCGAAGACTGCAGGGTGTCACGCTGAAACATGCGTGGTATTTATGAAGCATGGCATTAGAAGAGCAGAGGAAAGATTGAAATCTTAATTGGGGCAATTTGTTTTTCACGATGAACGGCGCTCCTTCGTAGCGCTGCTGTAGCACTGCAAGCAATCCGTGTATTTTCACACAAGCCACTGAATCAGATAATTGATTACAGGAAACTTCATAAAGAGCGGATGCACTCTCGTCGCAGATAAAAGGACACTCGTTCGGTATGTCAAATATACTGCAGGCGAACCAGACAAAATGTTGTTCAAAGGTCTAGTTCAGAATGTAGCCATTATTTTCAGTGCATTTAAGTCGTGTTATTTTATGTTATTTTCTGTTTTGAAAACTTCAACGCAAAGCATCTAAAAATGTCATCACCCCACACAAACCCGTTTAGCACACCAGTGGGGACCAATTCTTGGAAACACACCTAGTTGTGGTTACAAACACAAAAAACATGGCAGTACGTGTGTGTGTGTGTGTGGGAGTGTGTTTAATTCCTACATGGGGTTACTGAAGATCAGAGGCGTCCCCGGCTACCTCGAGACACCCTTGTTCAATTGCGGAGCACACACTGACAAACAACCAGTCATACACACGCTCACACCTGAGGATCAATTTAGATGATATAGTATCACTCTTAAGCTAAAAGAAAAACAAAGCAAAACGTAAGATACAAATTTGTCATCAGCATGTTTCTGCGCTCATTGCATGCAACTTTATAGTGTTCCTGCAAAGGGCCCAAACTAATCTGTCGTCTGAATGTCAAGGTGTCAACGACGGTCGCAGAGAAATGCTGCCAGCCTTTTACTGGAGAGAAAACCTGATCCCTGGCTTGAGGCGACTGCCGGTCATTTATTTACGTATATCACATCGCTGTGGCAGAGGTGTGAAAAAAAAATAAACCTTTCGGTAGAGAGCCTGAATATGAGCGCAGTGTTCCTTATCTGGCCGAAGCAGAGCGCAGGGCTGGAAGGAGCCGCAGGCAGTGGGTGAGATACTGAAAGGCTCCTGCTACACTTAAGCAATTAAAACAGTGCTGGTCAAAGAGCCTGAGCTCAGTAGCATCGGGGAGAGCAAATACTTGTGGAGCGTTAAGACTGTCAAGTGCAGTTTACCTCTGATGTATAGGAGTCAGTGCTGCGATGCTGAGACATAACATCACAGGTTTAATGATCAGAATTCTTTTCCCATTGGCTCTGAATAAGTAATAGGTTTACCAGGTGCAAAATGAGGAAAGATGATAGCTGTAGCACCAGAGTCAATATAGCAATACACCACGGTAACAACAGAAAGAAAGAATGGATTAAAAGAATTTCTGAGAGATTTATGATAGTGGTGGGACTTTAATGAGTTAATTACAACAAACAAACATGTTAAAAGAATTTAATTTAATTGAATTTCATTTTAACAGTTTGTCTGGAGAGCAAACTGTTAAAATGCAGGAGTTCCTGATCCACTGATCATACTGATGCACAAGACACGTGGCAGCTAGGATGATAACAACAACAACAAACATGGAGGAATCCCTGAACAAAAGCAAACAAAATCAATCTGTTTGTTCTTGTTCCACTTGTTTCCACTACTCTGAATGTATTTGAAATTCTTATGCAAATATTTTCAAGACATTAAAAGAGCTTTAGTTTCAATAAGGTGATATAAAAACTTGAATATAGCCACCATCGTGATTCATTGTGCTATTGTCAAACTGATGCAAAATAAACAATATTTTGTTGTTCAAATGTATGTATGGGTCCATCATTTGATTCAGTAATATAACAAATTCATTCAAATTGAAAAATGTGGCTTCTTGTGGCAAATATTCTTATACCATTAAAGTGAGATTGAGAGTAATAAATCACAAATTCTCTAATGAACTAGATTAATTTTTTTAATCGAATCCTGAATCCCCCCTAATTTATGAGAAAATTACATTACATTGTTATGTATATTCAGCTGCTTATATGTTGGAGGTAGCAGTGCTCATGACTTATCTGACTGATTTAACAGGAATTCATTGCAGGTGGAATTTTTCAAGTCTTTGGTCGACTCTTACCAACAGTGACTATTAATTACTATTGTAGTGATGCATAAATAATCCATAATAAATCATTACCTTTTCACCAGTCAAAGCAACCTCCAGTCTCTTGGCATTAAGCTTTTCTTGCAGCTTATCATATTCCACTGGTTTATGCTTTGAGCTGCCAACGCCATATTTCATTCGCAGAGCAAGTTTGGCTGTAAGAAAAGATGAATTCAGATTTGTGAATAGGTTGAAACTTTCGATGTGGAGTGTAGAATGCTTCCTCGAGCAGGGGAAATAAAAACAGTGTCATGGTTGCCTAATGAATTGCAAGGTAACCATTCAAGGCTCAGCAGTTGTTCGCGCAACACTTCAGCTGTGGCTCAACTAGGCAGGTGAACAAACAAGTAACGCTGCTTTGGGAAGAAAAAAAAACTATAAAACATTAAAGGCTTGTCACAACTAACAGAAAAGTACTTCAGGATTGTTTCACAATCAATTTTCATTGACTTACCAACATCTCCTGCCTTGTTGTTTGTGACAAAGTTATGCAGATATCCGCCATTCATCATTGAATAATCACGACACACAAGGTCAGGAGCTGCGAAATGGAAACAGCACAACACTGTGTTATAGTATGATGATGTAAGTGCCTGTATAATTTAGTGGGCTCTTCAGCTAGAATGGAAGCTAGTGTACATTATTGTAGCAGTAAAAATGGGAGTGGAGGATGTAGACAGATACAACCTCTAAGAGGTTGATAGCTTTAGGTAGGTTGCTTCATCTTCTAAATATTTTAGAAACATCTGTAATATTAATCGTTGAGTGTAAGTGGTAAAACATGAACAGAAGGCAAAATTTTCAATCGTTGTCAACTTTATTTGCTAGTAGATTACAGACGCTTTTGCAATGCTCGAGTACTATCTTTATCAATGACCAAGTACTTTGTTATTTTCACTCATCATTATTTCCTTTGATGTGATGCTATGTATGTAAGCCATTGCAAAAGTTTGCAACTATTTTCAACCTTTAAGCATTTTCCCTGTAACATGATGACAATGAGTTGACATTTTCATTGTGAGCTTCACTTTCAGTGGAGTTGATCTTGTATAAAAAACATTTTTTTAAAGGACGAATCAGTTTAATTTTTTTGCATTAGTGAGTCACCTACACAGTAACTGATGCAATGTGTAATTTCACATTTTTAATAACTATTTGTTGGAAGCACATTTTGATCTAATCTAATGAAGCTGCCACACTTTGATTAAATTTATATTATTTATGTGCTTGGAGTTTAGTACGGTCACATTGATACTATTTTGTAACTGTTCACAAATGGTGAAGCATGTGCTGATTTTTTTTAAACCACATATCAGTTAGAACTAGTATCGAGCTTCATGAGGCATCAAAACTGTACACATTTCCATAAGAATTAATAATATTAAAGCCACGACAGGCGAAGACCTGATTCTTGGAGGTAAACAACAGGAGCCCGTTCACGTTTTGGAGCCGGTTCCTTTCTTTCAACCCTCTTTTTCTGTTAAAGTTGTGCGTGATTGTTCAATATGTGCGTCTCGCTGAACACAAAAGAGGGGTGACCGACGCTCGTGATGCGTGTTACCCGTAGTCGTTACGCATGCGCAGTAGAGATGAATGAGTGACGAACGGACGAAACCACACGGTGGACAGATGAAGAAACAGAGACGAGGGTCGCAGTGCGAAAGAAACGTGTTCCTCAAGACACGATTCAAGCAGCTCGAGCAAGTAGTACTGATCCCACAGAGATCTCAAACTACAGTGGCCTATAGAGGACAAAAATTATGTCTCACACTAGATGGATTCATTAACGCTATTAATCAGTTTGAGAGAGGACAGATGTTTATAAAGGTTGCTTCAACTTCTTTGAATCACCCAGTTAGCACCGGGTCACAAACGGATCAATCTCACTCTCTGAGCTAAGATCAAGTCTTGACAACCCTCCCAAAACAAACCTCCACATACCTTTGCTTATCCGTTGGTTGGCGTCTGAAGTCACTGCCAATTCTAGTTGTTCAAAAAAAGTATTTAGTCTAAATCCTCAATGGGATCACACATAACATTCATGGGTGTAAAATGCGTATAATACTAGTGAATTAAATCGATAGTTAGTGGTCTACCTGAATCGTTGACAAACGCGTAACCATGGAAATCATCCTCTTGCTTATGATTGGTTTGTTCAACACTGAGTCCCACCCTTGACACGCCCATGAGTCTCCCTCTCAACCAATCAGGAGTGCCCTCTTTTCTCCCACATCCCCCCTGACGTCATGCAGATTCTGAGCTGCCCGTGGAAGCAGCGGAGCTGTGCGGTCGTGTTTCTGCTCCACCATGGAGGCGAGTTCGACTCTTCCACACGCATGGAACTAGCAGACGGGATCATACCACCCCAGTCAGACGCTTCGATGTAGACCCAAGGCTCAGCTCAACCGACTCAAACGTCCCAGCAAAGGTAATACTCGTGTTACACTGCTTCTGTAACTGCGGATCCTGCTGGGGAAACAGAGCATCAGGGCGCGCACTTTCACTTGGAAACTCCTGAATAAGTGTCTTTCTTTGAGACCAAACTCACGCCGGGGAGGTTCCGAGCCACAAAGAAGGCACACGGAACTCACTAATCTGTGTCTTTGGACCGAGTCATGGCAACAACGCGCACCCTTGATGGAGCCGTTCCTCCGCAGTTGGCAGGAAAACTTTGCGAGCTAACGTTCCCAGACTTAGATTTCCGGCGACTGTGACTACGGAGCTCACCTGGGAGAAATTGGATGCATTTGGGAAACGTGTTGAAAAACTGAAATAAAGGAAAGGGCAGGTGAGTTTAGAGTGTGGGAATCCGTGGAATGCGAGGTCGATAAGAGGCGGAGAAGTAGACCCTTGAAAGATAAACCCCCTTTATTACACGTGTATGAACACCGATTCTTCAGCTTTAATGTTTGTGGCTGTGAAGTAAAGCTATTCTCATCATCGTCGAGGCGCTTTTATTCCCAGGCTGCTTTTATTCAGATCAACTACGCACACATAACTATTCGGATTCCTGCTCTGACACGCCTGCTCACATGCATCAAGTATGTAAATTACATATTAAGCCTTGTAAGATTTTTTTAATGTTACAAAAAAATTGAGCTAGAGCTGCGCAGAATTTAAAAAAAAAAATCCCATTGATTTATACTTTTTAGAAACGGTTGACAAGTAAAATGGCAGCATATTTTGGTACAATATGCCATGTGTTTGTTTACATAAGTTACATTGCGTTTGCTCTTGTATGGTGTCAAGTGAATTTGAGTTGCTGCGATTGTTTGGTCCATAGAGAAGTTTGGGAAATAAATGTTGCTTTTAAGGCACTGTTGTAATGGTTCTTCACACTTGCGCTCTGAATTAGGATTTGTTTCTTCTACAATTTCTTCCACGAAATATCATTAGGGCATCTTGTTAGTCACGCTCAGCACCGTGGACAAGTTGGAGAGCTTGTAGGAAGGTTTCACTGTTCAGGTGAAACCTCAGTTTTAGTATGGTTTGTGTGCGTTCCAGTCATTGACGCCTGCAGCAGTGTCATGATAATGATGTTCTCTGGGTCTGTCTCGTGCGTCATCTCAAGATAGCAGTATCTGAGGGAAGGTCAGTCCTTCCTTCCCACTTACCACGGTGGGATTTTTTTTGTCACAACTATTGTCACTTTTGTTTGTGTTGTTTGCACATTACACTCCTCTTTGCTGCGAGCAAAATTGACTCCCATTTTAACCTTTTACCGCATGTAATCACCAAGGTTGTGATCCCATCAAGTAGGTTGATTGAGATCACGCAGTTTAACTGATGAAGTTACATTCTCAAATTCACCCTCAAGATTGTTTATTTAAACTTGCCCTTGACAAAACGGAACAGATAATAATAGCTTTTAAACATTCACCTATTGTGTTGTCTCACAACTCGAGGAAAGGTTTTTTCCCCCCACAATAAAGAGTCTATGTGGAACAGACACACAGACAGTCACAGAGCTACCTTCCTCGTGATTCACATTACTGCAGCCAAAATGAGGACACACACCCTTGAGGATGGGTGAAAGACAACCAGATTGCTCTATCTGGACCATGTCATGACCTCATAGACTGTCTTTAAATCATCTGGAACCTTTTGGAAGAAACCCACATGTGAGATTTTGCTTTGCTTCCCACTGTTTTTTCTCTGAATATGAATGTGCAGTAATGAAATTTAGCTGGTGTTTAGCAGGGGCATCTGAGCTGAAACTGTATCTGCAGCAGCCTCCAGATATTTATTTTAAGACAATAAGTGCATGGCAGAGGTGAAAATTAGTCCATACAACCAAAAACTTCAGTTTAGTCTTACTGAGACTTAGCAACATTCTTCTACCTTGAAAGTTTAAGAGGAATCTGAAAGATGATTGCTGAAAGAGTGATGGTCCAGGAGACAATAAAAGATGAATCTTCTCCACCATTTACTAGAATCGTATCGCTTTGTTTTGACAGTGTTAGCACGGCTGAACAAACCTTCCTTCAGTTGTCTTATTCCACCTGGCAACAGCAGCTGCAGTGTTCTTCTCTCTCATCTCCATATTTAGACGTACAAGAAAACTATCTGAGCTTCTGCTGTTGTGTCATTGACTGCCTCAAATGCCACTGTGCTGTCCTTCCCTCCCACTGGGAGGCAGGGAATGATTGTTTATCATTCTTGTATCTGACACTGAAAATTTGCCACTTTAATATGATTACTGTCAGACGCCGGGCTGATAGGATTTCATTGGCATTCGTCAAAAGTCTGTGTTGTTTATCAAACTGACTTTGAAATCACAACGGAGGCCTGGCTTTATTTTGGGCTGTGCACTGATAAAAGGCATTAGGTGCATCCTTGTGTCTCAGCACACTGAGACCAGTCAAGTGTTGGGTGGAATTGTTTGGCCAAGCATTCAGCGTTGCTCTGTTTTAATGTGAAGTGACAGCGGCTGAATAGTTTGCAGTCCTCTCCTAATACTGGCCTAAAATCCAGGCTTATCCCTCACCCCTGTGCTTCACGTCGGATTTACTTTTTTCACTGTGATCAAAAGTTGTTTTCAGCCTCATAAGAAAAGAAAAGTTTTTCCACTCTATGCCTGACTGACCGACTTGAAGCCGGTGCATAGAGCATTGCTCATTACTGGGAGCATTCAGTGCTTAAATACAGGACAAGGAGGTGATGCTAGTGTGTTGGGTGTACTGCCCAATAAATGCTTTGTTCAGTCAGTGGTCTAACAACTGGTGTCAAACACATGGCCTGGGGGCCAGGTCTGGCTCAACAAGTCATATTTTGTGGCACACAAGAGCAAATTAAATCCATAAAAAATCTAAAATGTACCAACATTGACTCCAGACCTCTTAGTAGTAAAGTAGTAAACCAGAGTTTGTTTTGGAAGCTGGAATGAAGAGGATGAATGATGTCGAAACGGATGTACAGTATGTCTTTAAACATAGACTGACGTGGTGCTGATTTTCTATTAAGTCAGTTAGGAGTCAGTTAAAGGCGGGTGAGTGCCACATCACAACTTCACCCCTTCCATGATTGATTTTGACACCTTGGACTAAACCAAAAACATGCCAAACCTATTGGTATTCGTGTGATGTACTGTGTTTGACAAACCAGAGATAAAGTGGCACAACAGTTGTCATAGCTGAGTTGAAGATGGATATGATGAGACTGTCATTTGTGTTGTAGTTGCATGAGCTGGTCATAGATATACAGTATGTGTATTAACCGCTAAGGACCTGGTGTCATTATACAGTAATTCAGCCTTTCAGTACAATGGTACTGTGTTTTTGTGCCACATTACAACCATTTCAATCTGTGCATTTTTTTAATGCAAGCATATCTACAATATGTACAGTAATACCTAGAGTTTTATATGTTGTCAAAATCCCCAATATTTTCATTACAGTTTTAATAACATAAATAGTAGTAAGATGCTTCTTTCTGTATAAAAACAGGTTAAAACCACAGTTGGCTTAACTCTACTTACCTTTTGGTTTATAGTCCTAGCTTCTCAAAGTGGTTAGTAATTGTTTCATCCAGCATATCGTTCAGAATAAGGTCAAGCTTAGTGAATTATCTGTTTATTTAATGATTGTTATGGTAGCATCTTGTGCCGTGCAAGCTCTGCAGAAATTTGATAGGCAAATGTTATCCAGTCCCTCACATACGTCACCATTTGAAACTCTAAAAAGTGTTAGCATGCTGCCTTGGAGTGGGGAAAATGATGGTAACCAGATGTCGTATCTTTGTTTTGGCTTGAGGAGGGCCCTCAGCTTCAGCTTCCCTGCTCCACTCTAGTTGATAATAATACTTGATGGTCACAATCATCCAAATGCAGCGCTGCTTTTCAGTCTTCAACCTTCTCATAATGATCTGTTCTTATCGACCCTAGTTTGAAAGAATATATGTCCTAGCTTTTTTTTTGTCACCGTTATTGGTGCTGAGTTGGTTTTCCATTCTTAAAACTGAGAAATGCGTATGAATGAAGTTCAACGTCCATCTATCGCCCCCTAAGGGAAATTTGTTTTGCAGACAGGTGCAGAAAACACAAGATTGACTGTTTCATATTACTAGCTTGTGTTGTTGTTTCTGGTGAGAAGATTCCATAAATACACACTGGCCTTTTTCCAAAGTGCATTATGTCCAGTGACATCACAGAGTAGTAAATGTGTGTGAGGAGTTCATTCAGATGTTTGACTAAGCCTTTCCATGTGTGGCGGCCATATGATTGTTGATCTAACTGGATATGTAAATAGATTCCTGCAAGAGTCCCAGATTTCATGGTTTGGTTGGATCCCAGACTGCTAAAGATAATACAGAACACAAAGCGCGTCAGCACTTTTTGAGATTAGGTGTACAATAGTTTTTTTGTCTGCTAAAATAGCTCTCAATGGGTCTGACATGCTGAGTCTGAGAGACGGCCCCTCGTGAGAGTCTGCTTTGTGCAATGCAGCAGCACTGAAGGGACCGTTTTCCACTGCGGTTTCTCTGTCGCTAAGCCCAGATTCAGTGACTTACAGTATGATCGTGTCTCTCTCCAGTTGTACCTCAAACTGAGCATCGAAACTTTATGAACGTTTCCTAAAGACCTAAAAATAAATACTGATTTTCAGGATCTGCAAAATATCCTGTAATAAATTATGAATCCGTCTTAGTCCTATGACAATGGCCTCTGGTGCAAACCTGTGGCATATATTTTTAAGGCTTTAGTTTGTCAGCCAATTTCGCACCAGTCCAAATGATCTGATCTTTATTTTCTGTTCTTCATTGATGACTTAAATCTGTGTAAAGTATGAGAAGCGTTCGGTGCGGCTTTGTGATGGATATGCTGTATACCGGGGTGGTTTATGAGGCCATCATACCCCGGAACAAGTGCATTTCCTAAAATGTGTCACATGAATGTTTTTATGGAGCTGTTAGCTTATGGTGGCGGTTATAGCTCCCTCCATGTTTCATAGAATATAAAGTGAGCTTGAAAGGCTGGAGGAAGTTACAAATTGATATACGAATCTCAACGTTTTAAATCTCAGTGATGATGACGTTCTATCCATAAACTTTATGCCTCTCTTGCCTGAACATAAATTTTGATATGACTCATCAGAGAGGATATGACTTATTCACTGGATTCTTTTTTAATTATTTGTATATATGTGCATAGTGCAAAAAAATCTAAAATGTAGTGCAACAACAAATTGGCTCTAACTACTGCAAACCAAAATGGACTTAGGTTTACCTGGGTAAAATATGATATACATTGTCAAGCCATGATAATGAATGAAAGTTAGCCATATTCTCTGAGCGGTCCTTTGCAGTGGTGCTGTTTGGTTGCATGCGGCCAAATGGACAGCGCCCCGACTGGCTATGTGGTGAATTGATTGATTTTTCAAATGAACCTCAACCTTAACTTTAATTTATGCAACCATTCATGCTATGTGTCAATAACAATAGCAGCATTTTGCCATGATGTATCGCCACCTAGTCAATAGCAATCGCTCTAGTTATTGGAAAATTGAAAACACATATTTAATTGAGAAATTATCGTTGTGTGTTGAGGGAGAAACGGTTGGAGTGAGAATCCGGTTTCACTGTACAGAAGCCAGTGCTTGTGTGATACCATTCATGGCATCTACTGAGAGCCACCCAGAGAGCTGGTCTTGTGGATTGTTGCTGCTGCTAATCTGACATATAATATTGGATTTTTTCTTTAACTAATTGGATTTTTTATTTTTGTATGACAACCACTTGACGGCAACTGCATAGTTTCAGGAAATCATTGTCAAAGTGGCTGCCCTTTACTTGGAAAAAAACACTGTATTAAATGGATTTATTTTGGATGTTCGATCTTCACGGCTGCACAGTGAAGGAGAAGCTGTTGATTCTGGCTGGAGGGGATGAGTGTAACTTTCTTTTCGTGCACAGCATTTTTGATGGACACTTAGCTTTTTGACGATTAGCATTTTGCAAAGATGTTAATACTGCTTTGTACATGGCCTTAGCTGCTCCTTTACCCAGTTGCCTTCCGGGGACTGCTGCTTATTATCAACTCACTGGACAAATGAGATTTAAATTAAAATCACTGTGCTTTAAAAAGTGGAGACTGAAATTGTGTCTTTTGGAACCCAAATACATAGAAATGATGGGGTAATCTGAACCTCTTGAGTCGCTGGTTAGCTCTTTTGAGCTGAAATAGGTGTTGGGATCAGGTGTCATGCTGCAGTGGTATGTGCCCGCGTGGCTGGATTTAGTTAGAAGGTGAAGGCATCTCCCCAATGTCAGGTTACATTCTGTGGTTGAAGTCGCTTTGAAACGAATAAACAACCTGCGAATGTGACCACTAAATGACGAGTCAATGGGTGTGACTTTTTGTTCTCAAAGATACTTACAAGCCTGTCACTCGAAATGCACCATTAAAAGAGCCAGAAATGTAGTATTTTCAAAAGTCACTATTTGTCACCGACCACAGCAAATCTTGCTTTATGAACAGTACATAACCACACCGTCAGATGCTGCACTTTGTTCCTTGCATTTTTCACCAGATCAAAGAGCTGTTTTTCTTCTTGGAAGGACCTGAAGTGCAGTCACCTCTGCATGCACCAGTTACCCCGGACATTGCCAAACCCTGCTATTTTAGTTTATACACTCATTCCATTGTGCTCGCTCATCATTGAAGGCTTTCCCTCTTCAAAAAAAGGACGTCAGGGAAGTTTTGTGTCTTTAGTGCAAACTGAAATAGCAAAATATATTACTTCAATATCATTGTAACAAATTTTTGTTAGGTTTGTATGAATCATTTAATTGTACAAAGGTTTGGCAAAATCTAGCTAACAAAAATGTTGATTGTGATCTGTTGTGTCTTGAATTGGTCTTTATTTTTGGCCAAGATGCTGAGGCTGCTGAAGAGCGACCGACTGCCATCTATTAGTCAACAACAAGGTATTGCAAGGGACTTCCCTGCTGATTTATTTTACAGTTGCAAGCAGAGCCACTGACTCTTACTGACTTTTGCTAGTAGGACAAGAACTCAGCTGAAGTCAGCACCAAGAATAAGAAGGATGAGAGAGATTTACATAAATCTAAATCTTATTATGCAGAAGTGACAGGTAGTGGTTTTATCCTTACCATTAGGGGTGGGATTTTTTTTTTTATTGTCTCATGATTTCATTTCGATTTTGGGACCATGTTTTCATTCAAGTTAATTTTTTTTATTCAGATGTTTTTTTTTTTCATATTTTTTTTATCTAACAATGATTAAAAATTTACTAAAATTCATTTAGTTTATTGTGACACTCGTGTCGTAAATGCTGAGTCCAACTTGTCACTCACTATTTGTCCTGAGACTAGCCCTGAAAAAGTCATGGGCGTGTACAGCTTCATCATAATTTTTCAAGCATTACTTTTCTCTCCCACTATACCTGCAGTAAAGATCAAATTACTCATGTGATTCCTGAGTCTGGGTTGAGGTGAAATGTCTCCATGTGTTCACCATGATATCCATTTGGAGAGACTAGAAAAAAATCAAGGCTCAAAACAAGTCTGTAATGGATTGCCTCATCCTTAGCCTCCATCGTATTTGAACCACCTTCAGTTATCAAGTTCATTCCCATTTGTGGACATGGAACTTAATGTTGATCTGGAAATTGCGATATTTAAGACCAGGTTTTGCCTCTCATAGGTGCTATAGTGTGTCAGAAGAATCTAAAAAGCAGATTGACTTGACTCAGATGACACAAGTTTGACAAGGCGTCAGCGACTGTCACTGCATTGCTGTGTCGTGAGAGTTTCAGCTGCTCAACTTAAAACCCACACATGATTCGGTGCTGGGCAAAGTCTCTCTGTTAAAATATGCTCATGAATAGTAGTCATTCTGCTATTACTTGGTTTCTTTCTCAATGGAGCCACTGTTTTGCTTTACTCTGATGTGGATTCTTTTTCCAGTGCAAGGGTACAACAAAGTTTACTCCTAGTGTTTAAGTGAAACTGTAGCTCTGTTATTTGGAGTGCTGACAACTTTAGGTAAACAGATCCTGACGGAGTGCAGCTCTGGGAGTGTGTGTTGCGTTTGTACCCTTCTGTATTTGCTTTGGAGCAACATTTGTGTATTAAAGGTGTGATGTGGACATGGGTGCAGCTACTCAGTGAAATAGATATAAATACATATACTATGCCACTCTGCTGATTCTGTGCTATTGCCATGCTGACAGAGTGAATCAGAACAGCTTATTCAAGTCAATTATTAATAGACTGTTTGTGCATGTGTCACTGTGTTTCTTGTAAAACGGGACATTCCTTCTCGTGCGGGTGTGTCAGTACCAGTTAAGAGCTTTTCACCTGTTAACTGCAGCACTTACTCATTAAGAGTTTCACTTTATCTTTCAGCTACACCTATAGTCCACCAGTTGTGGACCAAGTTTTAAATATCTTTATTTCACCCAATAGTAAGCCATTTCTTTTAAATTCAGTCCAGCTCTTTTGAGGGATAATAGCTGCCAATGTAAAGAGGCTGAACACCGAAGGCCAGATGTTTCAAATTTTATGCCCTTGAATCTTTGTCTGTTTACCTGTCTCGCAGACTGTCAGCAAAATAACTCTGAAGTTCTGAGTATATTTAAATACAGTGTTCAAGAAGCCTTCATAATAGGAAGGGCTGACTACATTTTGCTGGTGTTCTGGAGCTCTGGATTTTGTGGAATTCTTCATTCACTTCCTTCGTATGGCTTCCAATCGTTTCTGCTCATGCAGTAAAACCATTGAATTAAAGCAGACTACGCAATTGGAAAACATCAGATTCAATCCCTAAATTTCATCCCCTCTCTTGGGACGTTTTGGCACAGAAAGTAGAGGGAAAGACTCAACTCTGATCATTTCCTCCTCCCACATGGTGCGTTATTTCACGGGGAACCCTTCCTTCACAGTCTCAACCCTGCAGCAAATGAAACCCAACACACCTAAGTAGGGATGGGCGATAACTTATGCACAATATAGAGCCAAACACAATCTCCACGATGAAAATTCTGCATCTCACGATAAATTTGATAAACCCGCGGCTCACTCGCTGGTGGACTTTGATTCACGATTGTAGTTTAAACTTATTTTTAATACTGGGAACCTTTGATAATGACATTGGTCGACTCTGAGTCTGTGATCCGTGTTTATTTTATTAGATGGAGTGGTCTTCATAGGTTCTCTGACGCGGCCAGGGTTCACATCAACACATGCAGGTCTCCCGCTGCGCTGGTGCTTCGGCGAAACACCGCAGTGTAAATAAATAGTTGGATATTGGACAGACATCGCACTGGTATTGGTAGCGGCGTCCTCTTCTGTTCCCATTAGGATTCACTGATCGTGCACACACTCTCACAGGCAGCGGTAATACTACAACCCGGCATCAGTTCTAAATCAACAAATTCTAAAACGGTCTAAGTATTAGTGAAATCTTCAATAAGGCAATGAAAAACAACCATTTTAGGAGAGAGAATTGTGAAAAGGATTTTCATCACACTAAAGAAAGGACTGAAGTTTGCATAATGATTTCGAGAATAAAATATGACTAAAGGGTTATTTAATGACATTATTTGTAATATTTCTGCAATAGCATCTAGGAAATGTGTCCAGACTGGTCCATAGTTAAAGTCAACTGATAAAGAGACATGGGATACAGCTCAATTTAACCCCCACACCCAAGGTTGTGTGGTACAAATTGGGATTCTGCTGATGACTCCTTAAAGGACCTGAGCGGCTGTCATCGTGACCAAATCACCCACTAACAAGATCTTTCAGAATAAACTTATCACTTAGTATTCCAGATGGCAGCGACACATTAACTTTCTCCTTCACACGTGCTCCTCCCGCATCGATTGTTCCGTTACACATGTTGGCCCTTTGGCGGGAGACAGCAGACGTGTGTGTGTGTTAAGGAGTTTTTGAAAGAGTTGAACATGCCAAGTACAACTGGGTTCAAGTGAATTAAAGGGACTTAAACAGCCATCTAGCTGCTAATTGTAGCATTTTTAATAGAGTGCTGTTCTCAACCTATGCGCAGGTTACTAACGCCAAACCTCACTGTCGCATTGGCATGAAACCACAAGGACAAGTGATGGAACGTTCGAGGAAATTTAAAATACCAGCCTTGGCTTATATTGACCTCGATGAATTGTGCGATGATAAAGCTTATGAGTTGAGTGACATTTTTGGGATTTACAAATCCCAAGGCGGTATATAGCTGCAATTCAATCAGGATTTAAGAACACTGCAATTAAAATGGGGGTATCCTGTCCTTTCTTCGGGTGAAAAAAGGTAAGCTCTGTTGAGTTCCTTAAAGTCACTTACCCAATCAGAACAATCGGCAGGAGTGCCATCGTTTTTTTGTTGAGCTAATTCCATTTAACTGCACATGACCTGGTCACTGCCACTCTGTGGAAGACGACTCGTACTCCAATTGAACTCTGATTTATTTTGTTTATTTCAGTGCTGTTCATGGTTGAAGAAAGTTCTACTGACATGAAGGGGTCAGACTGTAATGGTAACTTAAAGGTCAAGTCAGCAGTGAAGGAAAAGAGGACGAGTGATCGAGCAGAGAAATGACTCTACTTTCCTGTCATATATAATGTAATAAATGCCTGTGTGCCCATGACTGTGCAAGATGTCGACAGCAGTCATTATTGTCAGAGCTTTGCTTCAAAATATGAGTCACGCAGTGTTGTTCTAAGAGGCTTTGTCATCATGCCTTGAATTTTACCAACATATCGGACAGTATGTTGCCTCTTGAGTAAGATGGAGGGAAAAGTTTGTCTTGATGTTGCGCCTCACGTGTGCTGTGTAACTACCCGCTGATATCCGGATCTTTAAAGTAGTTGTTTTCTCTGGATTGAGAACATTGAGCTTCACAAATAAGGGTTGTGTAATAATCTCCAAGGAGCGGCCACAGACTGAGGTCAGTAGAGCAAAACCACGTGTTCGTGGAGCGAGTCCGGGTGGGGTTAGACTGAAACGGTTCAGACTCAGGGGATTACCGGACTTAAAAAGCAATGGGAGGTTTATCTCTGACTGTAAAATGTGTTCAATTTCTTTCTAACTTGTATTTGGACTTGTCCAAATACTCCCTGGTCGAGTGCTTTTTGGGTGATGACCACATTAGGGAGGTAAAACTATGATCCATCCTCTGTGTTTACACCACAATGAAGTCATCCTTATTCTGTGGGAGCTGCTTCATTTCAGACTAAACCGAATGAAGGACAGCCATAATTTTTATTTTTATTTTTTTACTTGGACATTTTTGTTTTGATCTGTCACGTGGGTCACTGACGTTGGTGTTTCAAACACAGAAATGTAGAAGAACCAGTCAGATGTGGAACGTCCATAGTTTGGCAGCACTTGTTTTCGCTTTCATAGCGGTTGAGCACTTCAAGCTGAGCGCAGTCGGGTCTGGAGTCTGGGCCAGATGCAATGGGGAATTTCAAAGGTAGGCTCTTGAACTAAAACTATTGACCTTAAATGGATGGGCTTTTCTCATTCAGCTGCTTTCTCGGTTTCACTGGAAAATATTTTTAGGTACTTTAGAGGAACATCCATATACGCCGGTTATATATTCATTTTTAACCAGTTAAAAAAACAAATCTCGGCTTCTTATTTTGTTTATTTTTGTAATTCAAGACCAAAAAAGTTTGTGTACCCTCCACGAGTCGGTTGGCAACATCCATCAGTTCAAAAGTTTGCCCTCATTCCTGACTTGTTTTTCTTCTCTGAGTTTGTGCGAAAGTCATGGAGGCGGGGCTTTTTCAAATTTAAACAGTTTTTCCTGTTTCCTTTTTGCTGCGAACTCTGGGCATAAAGGTCTGCGCTGTTGATTCAGACACTGCGGGGAAGGTGGGAGGGAGTGTTGGGCCACACTGTGCTTTACACTATGAATGAGCAGAGAAGGAATTTGGCCGACTGACAGAGGGATTCATGGAATATCCTCTGTGAACCAGCACGCTTTGCACTTGTATAAAGCCTTGTCTGTCATTTCACACCAAGGCTAGTGCATGACTCACTTTAACTCAGGAACCTTGGTGATGGAACCTCCCTCATACCGCCAGGTCATATTACGCTCTTGTGTCTATGGGTTGTTAACACGACACCTATTCTACTGTCTGACCCACTCAAGTCAGCAGCCCAAGCTAATTAGAATGTTTCTTGATTATTTTGGTTCTGCTGATACTATTTCCACTGGTCAGACATGAGAATAAGATGCAATGTAATGCCTCTTGATAGACTTATTTCCATGTGTTACAATAAGATCGTAGGGAACAGTAGAGTTAGTTAGACCAAGATCTAATTCACTTTGCAAAACGTCTTATATTCCATATATATGCTCTCTTAAAGAAAGAGAAAATCATCTTCAAGAACAAGGGCTACAACGCCAGCCATTGAGATCACAAGACTTAACGTAATAAGTTGTTCTTATCTATTCTGCAACTGCAAACATGAAAAGCCGGTCTTAACTAACGTAATGTTCCCTGTTGGCATTGAATAGTTTTCATTGTCAGGTAGGACAAAATTCCCTTCTATCTGTTTTCACTTGCAAGGAAGCAACCAGTCAAACAGCAAAGCTTGAACACTGAAACCCTTGTCGGTCACAATGTCAACTGGTTGTTTGTTTTAAATTAGTCTTGCTGGCCACAAAATTTACTTGATTTAGGCCCTGATTTAGCCCCCAGGCCATAGGTTCGATATATTCTCTGAAGTGAATATTTGTTTCGTAGTTTGTTTATTAAATAAAAACCTTCGATGGATCAGGGAAAGGCGAATACCTACTAAATGTATTATATTTTCTACAGATGACTTCCGCTGTACAAATAAGTTTCTCTCTTATTTTTTCTTCTTTTCAACATTTTTCACTTTCTGGACCAATTTCCTTTCTTGCATCCTGCATATTTTACGATCCATTAATCAACCTGACGGATCTATTTTAGTTCTGCAAAGTAATTTATACTCCAGTGGAAGCCAGAGATTGCAACCAGGTATCGTCCAACTCTAACATATAAAAGAATGATAGAATCAATATGTTTTTATGAGCCAAAACTATGCTTGCGTTGCTACATGATGAAAATGTCTTGTGCTTTTGTAGTGTTATGTCCGCTGCAACATTGTCTCGCGGTGATTGAAGGAATATTGCTCAACAGGTGTCCAAGTAGAAGGATTCTTGAACACCTCTTCTGCCTCTAGCGTGGATCACTGTTAAATAAAAGCTGCTTGTTGTGTGACAAAAACAAAGCTCAAAATGTGTTTTTATCGGCTGCTATAAACAGCAGCAGTGGACCGCTACTGCCAATAAACGTTCCAGTAAAATCCTAGCTCTCCTGAACTCTCCCAGCTCCAGGACCCAGCGCTTTTGTCTGCTGCCTGAGACATTGTTCCGATGCTCTGTCTCCACCTTGTTAATATTCATCAACCCCAAGCTGCATTCTCTTGAGTCTCCCCTGTCAGCAGATATAATGAGACTATAACTGACCGTACTACTTTCTCATTTCAATTATGGACGGGAGGCCAGAGGCCGCAGACTAGACAAATTCATTGTATTCATTTGTGAATTCATATTTTGTTTGCCCGCCGCCTTATTATGCACAAAGAAAAATGTAGCATTTCCTCTGGCTGATTTGTATTTTGTAATGTATTGCAGATTGTTTAGACGTGAGTCATTTTTTAGTCTGTTGCTTGAAGGCCACATGGCATTGATTCAAGCACAGATTTCAACATTGTCAGTTTTCGAGCCATATGGCGCTTGAGTGTGTGTTTTGTGAGTGTGTGTGGTGCACTACAATTGATTGTTTTATCCGCATTTTCAAGTGTTCAAGCATCCTTTTGACAGCAAACCATGACCAAACAAAAATGTTTGAATGAAGATAAAACATTTTTTTTTGTTTGGCAGGAGGAATGCCAGTTCCTGAGCTGAGCCCAGTGACGGGGGACAGGCCTCTGCTGACCATCCGTAACGGTTCAACTGGCCACAACATGGAGGCTGACAACACCGCCAACAACATCTTGGCCTCCGTTAAAGAGCAGGTAGCGAATCACTCACTGTCATACTTTGCGGACGGCACATTGAGCCTTGTTACATCCCTCTTATTATGACTCTATTAAAGCATTTATGGCCCATTGTCTGCTGGAGCATTTAATTGTTTGGCGACTCAGAGCATATTGTACTTAGACGCTGAAACAAGAGGCCTTCTGTCTCTTGGTTGTAGCTGCAAATGTTGTCCATTATCACCCCCGAGGGCATTGAAGGAACTGGTCCCTGAGTGATTATGGCGTAAAACTGGACATGCGTGGAGCCAGAAACACCCTGTTTAAAGGAGCATTATTTTACTATGATGATAAAATATTTGGTGTTTATTTTTGTCTTGAGTTGTGTTGCTATGTTAATTGTTTTTTTGACAATTGTTACTTTCAATGATTTAGCTTACCTGTCACTTTAAGAAGGTAAGTTAATTTATTATTTCCGTGGTCACTTTTTGCTGCTTTTCTCTAAGCACGCCAGTTATGCTAGCACTTTTCCTTTTAGAGAGTGAATTTATGTGGTGCAGCGTATCTTGTCATGTTACAAGCTCTCCATTGTAATGACCCGTGTATTACAAATATATTGATAAGAGTTGATGATCTCTCCCTCCAATAATCGTCCAGTACTCAAGACTTCTCTGGTAAATTGAACGTAACAGGGCATACATGCAGCGAAAGTCTTAATCCCCATTTCAAAAAATATGCTCAACCGAATGGGACATAGCCATGTGACATTCTGATTTATCTGTCTAGCTAATATGGCTACAGGCAGCTTAAAGTTTGGACTTCTACCAACATTGTGCTCATGGCTGCATTAAAAAAATGAAATATTTTTTGTTTATTCCTCTCTCGCTAGCTCTCTGAATTGATTATTTACCTTCAAAATAACAGACAGTTTTGAACAGTGATTGACCCAAGTCAAGGTCAACATTAATCTATATAATAAGCAACATAGTTGCAAAATTGCAAAAGAAAACACAACTACAATTAAACAAGTCAAGTTGCTAATATGGTGCTTGTCAGCCAGCCATCACCATCATCTGTGTTGCTTAAAAAACAGTTAAATAATTCACTATGGTTGCATAATATCCAACTTGGATGAGTGAATTTACTTCCATCTCAAACTTTGGGTTGCACTAAAGATAATTTGTATTTACATTATACCTCTATCCTAAGCTACAACCTTCTGATAACAAAGTAGAATAATTTATTGAAAAAAACTAAGGGGTTAATATAACCATCCAAACTTTGGTCCAAAAGTTGCCCTTTGTTTGCTTTAATCGTGAAGGACGCTGTAGTTGATATTCAGTGTTTTTGACTGACCGCAATGTTTTTAAAAGTGAAATCTTCAATGGAATAATAAAACACATTTTATTGTTCCTTCTGGCCACGCTGAACCGCAGCTTTCCAGCTCTTTAATCTTTTTGAAACTGTTCACACACCATTAGCTAACATTTGGGCAGAAACACTACCGGCTCATTTCGTCATATTCCTAGAGAGCCCCTCTAAACCTTTCTTTCCAAGTTGACTGCTGAGTGACCTGACCCCACTGACTGTTGTTTGTTAATAAACGGCACGCATATGTTCCTTTCGCGCTGCAAAAAGGAAAGTGTGTATTGTTTACATGGGTTAGAAAGGAAGGAGGGAGCACCTGCCAATGTCACTTCCTTCCCCACAGTATTCCTCAGCGGCTCGTCCGGTCGGAGCAGATTTCCATGTAGGCGAGCAGGAAGAGCGAGTTGCCTGGCTGAGCTTTTACATTTAGAGTGAGTGGTTGGAGACATGCCTCAAAGGGAATTCCAGTTAAAGAGCTGAGGCTGTAAAATGATCGTTTTACTTTTGAGAGGTAAATAAGAGCGTGAGAGAGGGAGGAAAGATGTAGGCGATCAGAGAGCGCGAGGCGTGTGTGTGTGTATTTTCCCCACTCGGCTTTTATGTGTTTTCCTGCGATTGTTGCAAGCCCAACCTTGGAGGAATCACAATGTCGAAGCATGCAGCATTGCTGTGCTGTAGCTGCAGTTAGAAGTGGGGATGTCTGATTCT
This sequence comes from Synchiropus splendidus, assembly GCF_027744825.2. NCBI lineage: Eukaryota > Metazoa > Chordata > Actinopteri > Syngnathiformes > Callionymidae > Synchiropus > Synchiropus splendidus. Next base: position 14,183,429 of record NC_071343.1, on the reverse strand, counting down.
TGGGTAAGTGTTTGACCTGATTACTTTGTTTTCAGTTTTGTCCTCGAAGCAGTCGTTTCTTTTAAGTGGTCTGCTGCTGTCAAAACTTTGCGCGGCTATATCTGCGCAAACATGACCAAGCGTTGCTCGCATTTTTTATTTCCGTCATGTGCTGAGACTTGTCGTTATCGACATTGAAGTCACTACTGTTCTGCTTTTTTTTACATTTATTTTGGTTGTAATATTCATCTAGTGCCCTTTTTCTGATTTCCTTTTTTAATGCAATTTCACTCTAATTTTAAAAGGCATTTTAATGAGCATACATTTTAATTCATATTTAATATATTTAATATTTCATAATAATAATATCTGGTTAGGTTAAAGGTCATTTTTGAAGTAAGATTAGTATTTAGTTTGAGCACTGCTTAAGTCACTTTTATTTTTTGTAGTTCTTATCTAGTTTAGATGATCATTTGTTTGACCGTTACATTTATCTGCAGAGTGCAAAGTTATGAAATGTAAGATGTTAAAAATGAACAAAGAATACACTGTAACGGGGCTCATTTCATATGACTTAATAAAGTCGGTGAATACGACTACTTCTATGTTTCAAGAATTGTATTGGCTCACGGCAAAAGGCATGTTCCAGGGCCTTGTGGGTCAGAGTCCAGCGCTTTTACCACGGTACCGCTGCAGCCAAGTTTTATCTATGACTATCCCCCTTTCCAAGCATGCTGAGCAGACATGCTCCTAGTCAGACAATTTCTTACTTCTATTACAGTTAGAGGCTGTAGTTACGTGTCACTGTAGCAATACCATGTTGTATCAGTGTCAAGTCACATCGTGAAGGTGATTGATGACAGGCTCATTTGGACCTTGAGCTCTTCTTTTACAATATATATAATGCTGAGATGGATTTTTCATACATAGTATAGTGGCGGTTCTTATCTGCCCAGTTTTCGTTTCTTCAGGGCTATGGATTGCTGAAGCTGATCTCAGCAACATTGGGCAAAAGCCTTTGAAGGGTTGCCAGTTCACTGTGTCACTGTGTGACAACTGACAACCTGTTGAATTGATCTTTGTTCAAGTTGTTTTGTCAATCATCTAGTTTCCTTTTTTCAGTAATTTACTTTTATTTTAGGACGCAGGATGTGGGGGTATCCTTACCAGACAGTCAGCATTTGGGTGACTGGAAGGAATCCTGTTGAATGGATTCAACCTAAGTCTGACAAACAAAAGATCCCCATATTTATGTGGGTTAGGGACCAAAGATGACCAGGAATACTTTAAAATTGAAAATACTTGCAACCCCCTCTAAAAATACTTATTGCTGTAACAATGTTTAATATGCTCCCAATACCCTAGACTATCATCCTAAACACATTAGATACAGAATTTAAAAATGAATAACTCTACTCACCCTTGATAAAAATTACTAGGGCCTGAAGATGAATCGCAAAATTGGCTGATTAAAACAGACTCGACTGTTTACCATGGAATATCGGTGAATTTGACATCATGTAGCTGATGAACTGTTGAGTGGAAAAGGGACATGTGTTTTGGGAAAATTACACGGAGGAAGCTACACTGGAAGGCATAGTGATCCCGCTACACACACAGAGCTGTATACCGTATGTTTACATGTAGTGGTGGACGCTAGTATAATCCACCGTTGAGTGTGGTCAAAAATAAAATGTTGTTCGATATGCCTTGTGCTCACGGCCTCGAATCTATGGGTTTGCTGTGAAAGTTTTGTGGAAATTTTCTTCAAATGATTCTGCAAATGCGTAGCCGGGGCCCACTGTACATGACTTTTTCATCATCTTAAAGGTTCCATGTATGCTCATGTTATGGACTGCTATTGTGAATTGTTCTTGCAGGTAACATGGGTAACATATTGGGTTTCCCTTCATGTAGAAATGTCTTGTTTCTCTAAGTCCATTGGTCGAAGGCTACTGTGGAGGTGTGAATAGAACTGTGTGCTACACTTAATCTGTATTAAATTGAAAAATTCATGGGTGAAAAAATCCCAAATGACCTTTCGTACTTTAATGGGCTAGCAGTATTTTTGAAGTTTGAAATGCATCAGTATATCCTCTTTGTCCATGTGTTGAGCCAAATGTATTTACCTCGCATTTTACCTGCTGTGTAAGGGACACTCTTCAAGATTGTGCACAAGCCAAGCTATTTATTGTGGCCAGCAGCGTCCAACAACCGCAACGCCTGGCTCAATGTAGCGTTGACTGTTCCTGAGCAACATAGATGGCCACATTCAATCAAGTGGGTTTTACTCACTTGGCCATCAGCGGTTTACGACTGTTAAATTAGCAAAATGGTTGGCTGATTTCCCTTAAGGTAACCCTGGTTGCATTTATATCCACATAAAAGAAACGTATGCTCAATATTTTCAATGTCAAAACTGTTTCTTTTCTGTTTAAAACTTTAGTGGAGGCTGAAACACGTAGCTCCATTTTTAGATCTTCTTCATCAGAGACTTTAAATACTTCAGCTAATGCTGGTAAATAAACCTGGGGAAACATTTGAAGCAAGACACGGCTGGATGCTGTTGAAGTGTGATTTAACACCAGGGAAATGCAGTCATGCTTGATCAACTATAAAACTCCTTGACGCGTGTTGGGGCTGCAAATCACTTTTTTTTAACCTGTCCCCCACAATACTTGATGATACTCTTGATTGTGTTTTAAATGTGTTGAGTAATTGCTCGACCAAAGTTCAAAAATAATAATCTTTTCATCCTGGACACCTACGACTAAATAACATTGAAGGTCAAAGTGCCCTCTTGAAGACAAGTAGCTGGCGTCTACTGTGTCATTTATGTCTTATATATATTTGCGGGTATCTTTTGGCCTGTAATTGAATTTTTTTGTTTCATTCATGGAAGGTTCATGGCCATGATAATCTATCAAGTGACTCCTGCATCACCGCTGAGAAACCTCAGTCTGTAAAAGAATGTAACTCTTAAACAGCCTTCTTTTAGAAAGAGGCAGACATCTACTAGTAGTACTGATCATTCACAACAGATGTCCTTCAGATTTCCTTCAAGATAATTGTTAGTCCTGTTGAGGTCCTTTTCATCCATGTGTTGAAGGAAGCAGTGAAGATGTGGAAGTTGTAAGAGCAGTGGTAAAAGTATGACTGAAAATTCTATTGGTTGTCGTCTTTTCGACGATCTTCATGTCCTCATCACCACGCCCATGAGTCCCATTGGTTGTGCTACTCATTTCCGTTTACATGGTATGTCCGACCTCAACATTCTTCTCCCTCTCCAGGCGTTGAAACCTTCTGAGTATGACCTTATCGTTGACTATGTTTGTAGCCCAAGTGGTCAAGTTCAAGTACATGGAACAATGCATGTTGAAAACGTAAAACAGCTCCACAGCTGCCCCTGCTATTTGTGGCGCCAGAACATTTTCCAAGGTATCCCTGACCTGAAATTGCCTTTTGGGAAATACTAACATTCCACCTTGTCGACTCCATGGCAGCGCATATTATTTGTGTGTGTCCTGCTGTAGCCCTTCATCCGAAGCAGGCATGAATGCACCTCTGTCTGACCTTGTTTGGGAGTGCTATTGCATTAGCACATTTGAAGTAGTCTGAAATATTGGCCACTTACAATTCCCATACTGCCTTCTGTCTTGTTTTAATGAAGTGTACATTTTCTTTGTGAATATGGCACGGATTAAGGAGTTAACACTTAAGGTCACTGCTGAGCTTTAAGGTAGGGGCTTTGCCACAATGCATTTCCGGGCCGTGGTGCAGTGGGAAGGTAGATTTCTTTGTGCAGGAGATAATGTCTGTTCCACCTCTATTGATGAGAAAGAACTCTAATTACAATTGACTAGCGATTTTCTGCCTTAGCCCTGGTCTTATCTCCATCCTCTCCCTGCTGCTGCTTCCGCTGCCTGACACGGTACAAGGAGAAAAGAATATTCATAAGCATTCTGGCCTTGATATGGTCATAAAAATGGAAGACCGGCTACCAGCGATTACCCCTCGGGGCAGCAGGGGAGTGGAAGAGAGTATGACCGTTACGCAGGGTGGCAGTTCAGGTGAAGGAGAGTGCCCATGTATACAATGGAAAGCAGAGATACGGAGGGAGGCAAGCGGCCGGTAAATGATGGGAACAGGACACAAAAAGGAAAAGGGGTGCTTGATGAAGTGCTACCACGTCAGATATTCTGTCACCTGTGAACGGGTGCCTAAATGTGGTGTGGCAGATGGCTGTCAATGTAGAGGGAAGTGGAAAAGAACAGGGAGATGAAGCGGTAATCTGCTCCCTATGTGTCATGATGTCAAATATGTGCCTGGTCGGGCGCTGAGCTGTCGTTCTGATGTCTTCAGAGGGGAAGTCTCTCCCCAGCTAACCTGTTAATACTCATTAGCATCACTGTCACTGCCTTTGTTACACGATAACCACCATCATTAACAGCACAGACTTCAAGCTACTGGAGGCAAACTAGAGTTTGCAAATTGGCAAATTGATATTTTAGCACCAGTATAATCTTATGCCCAATCATTTAAGGCAGTTGTGTCTCAAGCATGCTACAGGCTGAGAAGGTAATGGAACAATGAAACGTGTTGGTGAATCTTGCTTCTGCTACCTCAGAAGTCCTGGGACCTACCAAGTGACATGATATGAGCATGATGCCTTTTGTCTGCTTTCCATAATAAACAGCGGAGTGCAAAATTATAAATTTGGAATTTCTCTTTAATGACACTTAAACTAGAATTTCAGTTACAGTTACAGGAAGTAGGTCTAAATTGAGAGAAATTCCTTATTGCCAAGTGAACTTGGCATCAAAAATACAGCGCCTCAACTGGACCTTCTACAAGGCCGTCCTGCAAAAGCTACGCACACTCAAAACGCATTCCAACTTGCAGTTAATGTTCACCTTGAGAAACATCAAAACCCTGCAGGAGCATCGTAAGTGAGGAGTGGGAGACCATTTGGCGAAAAGAATGTAATTTATTTTCATACTTTATTTACTTGTGTGTCTTGTTGTTGGTGTATTGGGAAGGTTGGGTAATGAAGATGTATATGAGCAAGGTCTCACACAGAATGTGGGGAGGGAGAAGCTGCTCCATTTAATTGGTGTTTATCCACCATCAGATGTATTACATACACAAACTGTAAATGATCAGATGAAACTCAGCGTACATCTACAAGGTTCACACCCACAGACGGTTTCTGTCTGGCGATATGAAAGAGAAACATAAATGAAACCGAGAAAATACCTTTTAATGAGGGGGTTTTCGTCTTCATTACTGCCTACAAGACGCTTTATGTTCCTTGTTTCCTCATCGTCACCAGCCGTTTTACTACCATAAAAGTAAGAAGCAAAAACAAACCGTCATTGTTGATGGACGCTCTCAGTTGCTTCCTTAAAGCAGTAGAGGTGAACCTCACATCCACAAAAATATGTCTATAGACAAATAATTCAGAGGCATCTAGGGTACAACTTTATCTCTGCCAGAATTGCCGATGAGGCGGTGAATACATAACACTCCGCAGACACCTGTGCACGTAGCCGGGACACATAATAAAAGTGATGTATGATGCAGTTTTAATAATCACGCAATTGTGTTTTCCACAGTGCGGCAGTGACGGAGGGTGCAGCTGTTAAATGTTTATTGTCATTGTAGCCGCACAAGAAAGATACACACTTTCTTCGTCAACAAAGTCCGCACGACTATCAAGAGTTTTATTTACATTAACTCTCAACTGTAGGGGATAGTTTAAAAGCTTTGAGAAAGTCGTGGGTTCTCATCCAGAGTGAGGCATTTCTGTGCTACCAACTTCGATCCTTTTGATGAAAGCATTGCTTGCTCAGTTTTCGTCCCTCAGCCACTGCTCTGCGATGCTCTGGTGAACTTTCCAGCATATCTGTATTTTAGCCTGTGTAGCTGGGTAGACCACAAATCCCAGAGACTTGAAAATCGAGCCATTGGAAGTTTACAAGAAATGGATTTGAATTTCAAGAAGGAAATCATGTAGAGGCAGTTAAGTTAAGGATAAATGTAATAATTCTGCTGATCCTTCTTGACCTCCTTAAATCAGATAGTGGTACAGACTCACATCTCTTTAAAAATTCTTGATAGCATTTTTTCATCTGCGGCATTTAACATGACAAAATTATTGCACTCTTGTTTGAACCACTTACAATTGTCTACGTTTTAAACCTTTGGAGGGTTTATTTGCACTTGAGAATCTTTACTGACTTCATGATGGATTTTCTTCAAGGGCTGTTTTATTAGCCATCAAAGTTTACCTTGAAGGTCTTTGCGACTTTTAAGTAGATTTTTCTGTCCCTGGATAGTGTGTGTGTGTGTGTGTGTCACTGCCACAGCTCCATGAGTCAAGTGGTATCAATGCTTGACCCGGAAGCTGACTGATGAAGTTTAGAAAGTTCTTTGACTTCATTGTTCTCCATACCTGATTGAGCGGAGAGTCCAGAAATCTTTCTCTTCAGTCACACCTGGGGCATGTTTTTTGTGTCTGCTGCAGAAATCCTTTAACCTCTGCTGCCTCCCACCCACCCCACTGTGCAGTAGATCCAGACTCACGTTGGAATGCGTCTGCCACAGTGCAGATACACAGCAGTTTTGCAACAGAAACAGCATGGATTTATCACTTTCTGATTTTAATCAAAACATGATAGTTATCCATAATTCTATCTTTCTTAATCTAAATGAAGCATCAGCCTGATATGTTTGAGATTTGAGATTTCCATGGTTGAGCAGACACTGTGCTGTCTCCTGTTGTTTTCTTACCACCACACTTAACTTTGAAAGTTAAATATTTACAGAAATCAGAGCTAGCTTGCTAACTGCAGGATGTCAGCTGCTACTGGACTGTCAATAATGCAGTAGTTGTTAAATATAGACTTCTGTCTCGCTTGATTTTCGTTCATAGATTTCTCAGACATAAGCAACGCAGCAGGTGAGGTAACCATTAGTTATTGACAATCTCAAAAAATGTCCACGTTTCGATCACTGAAGTAGAGTGTTGACTTTCAAAAGAGATACAAGAGCCCTCTTTGACAAACACATCTACCATTTTGATACACACACCTATCGAGCTGGTTTGTAGTTGCAGCACTGTTTTTTTTTACCCCTGCTTTTGTCTTAAATAATACATTTCTCCACATGGATCGCGTGCAGTTTATTGTTGCTCCCTTGTAGCTGCAGAGGGATCAGCTAATTTTGTTTTTGACATTCAAATCAAGCGTATTCACCACGGATGTAGGTCCTAAAGCGTTATGAAAAAGAACTTTCCTCTTTCTGCGGTCAACTTTACTGTGTAGAAAGTTGCTCACAAGACAGTCCCTCTTAAAGGGCTCCTGTCCGGCAACTTCAGGCGTTATTATTTTGTTAGGTTTAATAAAATCATCCATTGATGTAGAGTGATGATGGCACAAACTTATTCAGCTTGTGATGAACACACTGATTTCCTGTCCTGACCGTGTTACTCAGATATGGATACTGTCTCTGACTGATGGGTCCCTTTTCCCCGAGCCCGTCCTTACCAAGTGTCCTACCCTTAAGGGGCCTAGAAGGGTCTAGCTGCGCCTTGGATACGGGGGCCAATCGTGAATTGTTTCACAAGGCTTGCTGTATGTGATGTCATTTCCCCTTCCAGCGTGTTTACTGGGAAAACAAGGTTGTCATACAAGCCAAGATTATGTAACAAGGCCTCATTTTCTGTAATTCCCGCTAACAACAATGGCTGTCATTGCACGTCAACATGTCTGTGGCGTGCAGGTGTTATTGAGACATTATCTGTACTTTAGCCCCTTCAAGGCGCTAACTACAGAGAACAGATGAGTCTGTGGCAGACAGTCAGTACACTGGTTTTAGAGTCTGTCAACACTCGACTGTACTTAATCCGTGTTATAACGATCATATTAAGATGGAGAAATAAAGCAGCATGGATGCAGAGGAGGCAGAATCACAGAAGAAACGACTTGTTTCTGACTGCTTCGCCTAGAGTTCACACGTGGCAATATGGCCCAAATTGTTTTGATGATTCTGTTGTTTTCGCCATACAGAGGACTTATTGTGATGTCTTTCAGTAGTTGGGCTTGTGCTGAATGCTCTGCCGCAATCCTATAAGTAAATGTAAAAATGCTTGTGATCTAAATGTAGTTTGTGTTTTTAAGGAGAAAATGTTTAATTTTTTCCAGTCTTTGGCTTTGGTCACCTGGTTTTTGGTTGCGGCCAAGAATGATCATTTCGGCGCATGTGCAGTCTACTATGCCATGACATTCGTCGAAGTTATTGAATTTCCGTTATATTCAGTTGAGATATGAATGCATAAAAAGGCGTGGCGCAGGAGATGAATTTTTTATATCTACTTTTTATATGAGCTTCTGAGAATAGGTAAGTCATTCATATCTCTGCAAAAATAGTGCTGAGTAAGCATCCATTCCAGGCATTTCCCATAGTCCTGTGCTGTCAGGAGGCATAAATATGAAATTAGGACATGTACATTGGTGGGGTTGGTCGCAGGCAGTATGTCATCTGTTTTTTTGGGACCTGCTAAGGACACAAGGGGACAGGATCTGAATCAGCTCCATGACTACAGGCTGATCTGGCTCAGCAGGATTTTTGTAATGTCAAATAAAGGCAGCAGGGGCCTTGTTGGTACAGGACAGCTTACTATCCTTTGTCCGTGCCTTCTAGTTCCTCCGTCAGTCTGCAGCAGAGCAAAGCTGAGCCCACAACTCTAAAATAAGCATAGATCTTTTTTTAATGGCCATCACTGCTGCGATCAGTTCTGACGTCTTTCACCTTTCGGCAGAGGTTTCATCCATATCTTGATGGTTGAACCCAATTTGTACGACTGGGAAAAACATCAGTAATATGAACTTTTTTTATTCCGTCAACTTTCCATTTTACCAAAACAGAGTTCAGAGTCTACAACTAAACAAGAGTGTACTTTTTTAGACCGTGGGATGAAGCGCATGGGAAAACCTGCCCCTTAAGGCTCTTGAGACATTTTAGCAGTCACTGCCAAGCCACTGTACTTTTTATCTTGTATTGTTTTCCAAAACTATATTGTATTATGTCATTTTTTTTACTGTAAATTCCTTTAACATTGATTCAAAGTAACGCCGACCTACAGGTATATAATCTGACTTATTACTAATTGATTTGTAGTGACCAAAGACATGCACTCTACTTTTAATTTGTATTATTGAGTGGAAAGAAATCTCTAAAATGTCGCAAAATGGTATGACATGTATTTTTCAATTGTAATTTATAGGTATTTGGTATTTACAATAAATATTCAGCAACAACATAAGGAAGTGATATGTTTGCAAAACAATCTTCAATATGTTATTTGATTTGTGGATGAAAGTTTTTTTTAATGCAACACTATTCTCTCTCGAGCTATGTTGTAAAGATTGGTACATATTTCCTCAAAGAGGAGTCAAATTATTTTCATACTTTGACATTTGTTGAGCCATATAATAATATTGTGTGCGCTCAAGGTCAGTGAACACACGATGATGGATTATGAGTCTAATAAGTTTAAGAAGTTGATATGGTTTCAAACTTACCAGTGGATAACGTGATGTGGGTGGCTGAAGATAAAGGCGCAAATCCAAGATGACACGCGGCCAAATTGGAACAATTGGATTAGAAGCTTAAAACAAAGGCACTTCAAGCCAAGAATAGTGACTTTGCTGAAGCAGGATATTGAAAAACTCTAACTGATCAACGAAAAGGGCCACACTTGGTACAGGTTTTGTTCCAATCAATCCAGAGAACACTTTTCACCAATCTGATGTCGACAGACTGGGATCAGTTGATTGTCAGTCTAGTACTGCTTGTTTCTGCTGCCACCTGATTGGTCAACCTATTTGTGTTTGCTTGGTTGGAACAATAACCTGCGCCCTCTGTGGCCCTTCGAGGGCTGGTTTGTGACCCCTGGTCTACAACTACTGCACTAAGAAGTCATGGGTAACTACTGAGCGAAGTGGGTGAGGTATCCAGTGTGGGCCCTTAGGCAAGTCCCCCAAAAGACAGAACCATTTAAAGTCTCTTGGGTACATGGTAATGTATGTGATGTAAAGCAACCAACATAAATATTTTGTTAAATGCATTCACTGGAATACAAACTGAGGCACATATTCATTGCAGTGTTACAATCTGTAATCTCATGAGACCACAGTGTTGTCATCACTTCGTGTCATAACATTATCTTTGTACACAGTAGTTAGGATTGGTCGTACAGTCCCATCATACTGAGGAGGAAACAGACTTAGATTAACTGCCCAATATAAAGACCGTCGACAGTTTCCCATGTGTCAGCATTTGTGTGAGGATGCTCCCAAAATCACATGAATAAATGTGCTCGCAAAGGCACTAAAACACTGTGATCGTGGTTAATATGTATTCACCTTTATCTGCCACCTCTTTTAAAGATAATGAAAAGAAATAGGAAAGACTCTCCATGTTGACGAGGTCCTCTTACAAATGGAAATGTTCTTCATTTACATTTTAAAGTAGCCCTGCAGAGACCCTTGCTGCTTACTAGTATTTTCTGGACTCATTTTTAGTTAAATTCCTGGATATTTGAAGCATTATATTTTTGTATTTGCTGGGTTTATTTGCTTGTAATAACTGCTGATGCTGCCTTATGTTTCATTAAACCCCCGCAGGCTTTGATTGTTCAGCAGTGTCAGGAAATGCATTTTATTTGTCAGGCAGATTAGCTGTGTTTTGCAACCCGGACTATTGTTCAATGAAATTTATTTTGCCCAGCATGGTGTCCATCCCTCAGCTCAGCCACAATTTTACACTTATTTGTGTTCATGGGTACAAAGCCTTTTTACTCCGATAGTGAAGGTGGTTGTAACTTGTAACAGTCTTCTTGGCTCTCTGCAGTCCTCCTCTTGGCATCCGAACCCCAAAACAGATGAGGGCAATGGAGGGAGTATTACGGGGGAGGGGGTCAGTGGCGCATGTCTACACTGCAGAGGGCAATTCAGTGTACTCAGAGAACATTGGAGCGTAGGTGTGAAAAGTAGGATGTTCCAAGTGCAGCTGAGTGTCTAAACTTCCTCTGATGGGTCACAGAAGAGGCTCAGAGCTGCCGTGAGAGTGTTTGTGTGTGACTGTTGTGATGAGAATTACATGGGACATCTCAGGATTGCAAGGCGTGGAAACTGCTATCTGCACATATGGGTGATGGTGAGTGATCCGCCTCATGATGCTGGTGCACAAGTGTGTTTCTTCATGGGTGTTTGTGTGTGTGCGGATATTTTTTTGTATTAGCGGAACTGGTATTGTGTGCATCTTTTGAGTGTCACATTTCGGTGATCCCTGAAATGCACGACAGAAGAGACGCACAATCCCACCATGGAATAAATTGCTTTTCGTTGGCTCACTGCAATGTGTGGGCTGATTCCAATGACAGTTTGTGGGTGTGTTCAACCAGAGGCATCTAATGCTGAAAAAAAGTGGATTTCAAATTTTTCATTTGATACCATTAACAGAAAAATTCATTCATGTTTTAAAACTGTTTCACTGTCGAAGGATTCCGAGGCGAACAGACCGCTCTAATCTTGCTGTTGATTCATCTGCAGGAGCTACAGTTTGAACGGCTAACCAGGGAACTCGAAGTGGAGCGGCAGATTGTGGCCAATCAGTTGGAAAGATGCAGAATCGGAGCCGAGTCACCAGGCGCTGGGAGCAGCAGGTAGATAGATACACACTTTCTATCCAACACATGGCTTTATCATCCTTCACAGCAGTGGCTATTTTCCATAGTGTAGCCTTATGGCGCAATAAACAAGGAACCAATTTTAGCTTACCTGTGACCTTGCAGTGCTGTTTCAAACTGATCAACCAAAGAAGCAAGCGAATGTTCTGCAGAATGCTGTTAGTTTTCTTCAGTTTCAATGAAGATCAACAGGCATTTGTTGCAATAATGAAGAGTTTCCACACAGTTTAAATGTGAATCCTTTGTTTACGCTGTAGCCATTAACTCATGAGGTCCCTGTTTCATTTGCAGTCTCTTTCTCTTACTTTGTCATTTGCCAGCCATTGTATCAATGAAGGTCTGGCACACAACACAGTGGAATATGATGGCTCATAAATATTAAACAACAACAACCCGTTATTCTATGAATACAGCAAGTAGTCGTAGATAATAGGACTGGTAAAATACGCTATTCATTGCTGCCTGGGTCGACGTAGGGCTCAGGCGCCTGCTCGATGTTTCTATTTGATTATTGTAGTTTGCTGTCACTGACACACTGCTGTCGGCCCCCGGTGGATTCCATGTTTGGTCTCACTCTGCTTCAGCCCCGCCGCCCGATCACACCTCAGTGACCACACGTTCAGTCCTGTCAGCTGAGTCTCTCACATGTCAACCTGATTTCAACACTCGGTCATACAGCGACCTGTAGTGTTGATGGTTTACGTGTCTCATCGCGTCTACAGCTCTTCTGAGGGATTTATATTCAGACAGAGTCAGGTCTGTCTTTCTTGATGCTTTGGTACACAAAGCTGCAGAACTGCAATGTCTAAAAAAGATATGGAAGAATGTTGAAGAGGTAAAACAATGTTTACACCTAAATGATAGCTAGCTTGTTCTTTGGATTATTGTCGTCACTGTCCCACCCATACAATTATTCTTAGATTACTTGTAGTTTATTGTGTCGACAAGACAAGTCATAGAATGAAAAAATGTCACCCATCCCCTCAATTTATAGCATGAGCAGGGTTAAAAAAAGCCAAACAATTTCACTGATCAAGCCATCCCTGAGTAGCTAGTGATGATGAATGAATATTGCAGAGAGAGACATTGTAGTTACAATATTAACTGTTTTTCAAGTACCATTTTTGACTTGCTCTCCTTCTGTCTAAGTTTTACATCAGATTAACGATAATAAATTTTAAACCCTGTGGAGGAATGATTCCATTCAACACTACTTAACGGGGGGAAAGGAACGCATTAGTACATATCGATTGGTTATGAAAATGATTTGCCTAAAAGTTTCTCAGCATGTCACTTTAATTACATTTGCAGTCAATACCTTAATGAGTCAGTCTATTATCAGCACTCTGCAGGACAGTTCTCCTCTCAGTGTTGAAGTGGGCACACTTCTAAAACTGGAAATTAATTGTGGGCTACAAATTAAAATGAGGGAAGTGGGGACTTTCAAACAACAATTATAATCCAGAACAACCACAGAGATTATTGAACTCATTATTTATTTTACCCAATAAAATTTACATAGAGGTAAAGCTTGAATCTGGAGATGAAGCTGACCCCCTTCTTTATCGTCCCAACTCACTTGGAAACCAGTTCTCACCAGCGTCACCTCCTGGGGATGCCATTAATATAACTGGCCGTACTTGTTACACACCTTTTTTTCTCTAAAGAAACAGCCAGACAGGGACGAATAAATCTGCTTTCAATGGTCATTTGTGTGTGAATGGACATTAGCTTGAACTATTCATGCTTCTGAATGGCTCAGTAGGACAGAGGAGACTTTGGCAGACTGGAGGGTTCTACTGCGAGCAATAGATTTTACGTCTGTGTAAGAGAAGACCACCTACAAGCATCTACCCAGTGGCCATCAAATTTGGGCTAGCTTCACTTCACTGCTCGACATTTGCTTTAAAGGAGACTGTTTTTTAAAACGTTGACTTTATCATGTACTGAGAATCTATAGAGGCACATACATCTGGCTTCATGTTCAATTGAACTTTGACTCAGATATGATTATACTTTGACAGAATGTTACAAATCGCAGGCACATGAATGGTTACTATTTAGTTAATGATGAACAAAAAGTCTATAAGTGGACGCGGTTAAACTGCGGCGTCGGACCTCCACGCCAATTGAAATCGACAACGGTTCTATTATTTTTCAGAGCGCCTGCACCACTTCCAGTTGGAATGGAGAGGATAGTTCAAACAGGAAATCAGCCTGTGAAGTGTGATGCGAATCCAGGGAAATTCTGTAATAGAACACTATGTGTGGACAGTTTATTCGCGTTTTACTGTGAAAGAACAACAGGCATACTATGGACTGTAGCTCCACGCTGTTTGATTTCACATACATAGCATACATGCAAGTGTGGAGGATTGGAGTTCCTGATCATAGCTTAAACTGTACTTTTAACACAAGAAACTCAACCCTTGAGGCTGTTGTTTTTCTACTCTCAGATTCTGATGGAAATTGAAAGCTCTGTATGACTCCACCTCCCCTTCTCGATCTGTTCTCTGAGGGAATCGAGGTTTACATTATATTACAGCTACTTCGTGGATTTCTCCCGGAACTCTCCCAGAACATAACCCCTGTGATAAACGATGAAACAGTGTAATGAATACGTAGTCAATAAACGGATTTCACTAAATACACAAAGTATTAAGATAGTCAGTGAAAATGGACTTTTCTAGAAAAAAGAGAGATACAAAAATCAATATAATGACACTGATTCAAATCAAGAAGACTAGAGAGTCATGAGACTTGAAGTCAAATAGTGATTAAGTAAAAAAAGAAAAAAAATAGAAATATATACTGTATATATATGTAGTCAAAGTCAAATAATGATTAAGTTATAAAGTCCAGCTATTGAGTGAGGAGCAGGGTCAGTCCTGAAACACTCATCAAAGCAACGTGATGGTGATGTCAAAATGATAAGTCAAGTCAAAAAGTCAAAATCAAAAAGTCAAAATCAAGAGAAACAGAGTCCAACTAATACCAGATACTGGAAATAAGTGCTATGGGCTAAGTATCGTATCAGTAAAGATGATAAAACAAATAAATATAAAGTCCAACTCATGACATCTCTGATACTAATCTTTGTTTTTTTTTGTTTTTTTTACAGTTGTGGGCATATGTGGGCTCAATCTCTGGTTCTGGTTCTTATTATTTTTTTTTTTTTTTTGAGAAAGAGTGTGATGCTCTGGTAGCCAGTTGGCATGCAGCACGATTGATGCACAGTCATTAAATAAAGCCATTCTTCTTCTTGATCTGTCACGGCTCAGTGAAGCGCACCTCTTCTAACTATCTTTTTTTTAATTGCCACCGCGCTGATTAACAGTCTGAAAGCCTTCTGAAAAAAGGAAAGCATGTGACTTTGAGTTCTAGAATATGTCACTAATTTGTGACATGTTGCTGTATTCAGCAAGGAAATTCCGTTTAAATACTGAATAATCTGAATGTCAAGCGGGACTCTGATGTGCATATAGACAAAGCTTTGTTCCAAATAGAGAATATACTAATAGATCATTTTACATGCCAAATTCAAATTTGTTTTTCCATTTGAATACACATGAGGAAGAAGAATGTTCTATATATTTTCTTACAGTTTTAACTGTCAGTCAGAAACCAAAGAGGTGAACTGTTGCCACAAACACAGGTTTTGTTAATGTTTACAAACCCTCCAAGTTGGTGACATGGATAAATGGGGACCTACACAAACACATTCATGCAATAGAGAGTCATCAACACACCCTATCGCTCAGTGTCACCTGGACTATTGACTCGTGTGCTCCATTCGGAGATTACATGAACTTTGTCCTCAGGAGCTGGCGGGATAAAGTCCTTTAATATCCGCCTCACCCTTCCCTGACATTTGCGTTCTTTGACAACACTGCAACAGGTGAATTCTTTTTTTCAGCAAGGGTTGATTGATTCCTATTTTCATCTAACTGTCTTGACATTATTCTGCGGGGAATTGGTTTCAGTTTTGAAATATGGGCCGGCAGGGCGCATGTCAGTGTTTCCTGCGGATGTCAGGACATGCTGAACATGCCCTAAGTGTATTAGGATTGATATTCTCTTAGAGTTTCATCCATTTATCCCACAGTTCCATCTCTTTTTCGCTGGCAATTTGTTCTTTCTGACTTTATTTTCAGTCAAGCACAGCTTCCAGTCCCATATAGATCTTGGTTGTCAGACATTTCGATCAGAAAATATTTGACAGGACTGACTTGGAAATTGTGTTCTGAGCTCGCGCAGTAAACCTCATACTTTATCTGGCTGTCATATTTCATGCACATTGATTTACCTTTCTGACCCAGGCTGGGGTAAAAAAATATTTTAAGCTGCAATGGGCCCACAGAATAATCTTCTGTGGACCCATTCTGCTGTGTCAACTCACTTTTCATTTCCTGTTTTCCTCCTGCAGCTCATCTGAAAAGTCCCTGCCTTGGAGAACTACAGGTATGTTCTAGTGCTCTTGTTATTGTCTTGTTGTTGGTACATCATGATGTTATCTCAAAATGTGCTCCCTGGATGCCTTTGTAATGTGTCACCACGTCTTTAGTCCGTGCTTCGCCATCCATCTCTATCAACCACATTCGTCTCTGTTCACTGCAGCGTAACTTGTGAGACCTTTCAGTAACTATCTGAAGTTACCTGAGTTGCGTGTTTGAGTTTCTTATGATAGGGAGGCACCACAGTAAATCGTCAAATTGCTCCCAAGAAGATAAACTGAAGAAGGCGCGCACATTGCAGCAATTTCTCTTGCAATTTCTGTGGAATGCGATTGCTGTGAAAGGTGCTGCGCTCCAACATCCCTTCCCGCTCAAACTGCACTGAGATGAATTGATTGGTTTGTGCTCCAGATAGCCACAATGGAATGTGCAACATACTTCGTGGAAGCTCACACGTTGATTAGCATCGGTTCATATCAGCTCTGCTCCCTTTTTGCAGCACAAACAGTGTTGGCGCAATTGCTGGAATTCAGGGGCAAGATAGGGACAAAGGCCACTGGCTTGTCAAGAGCTTGCATGTTCAGTGCTGTCACCAAGCTGCGTTACCTCTAAAGCTCACACGTCTCTGGGGCTTAGCTTGCTTCTCCACTCCATGAAGTTGTAATGGACCTCAGTTGTTACCTGCGCTATAGCAGGGTAGGGGCCCCCTATGTCGGGATTTTGACCCCCGCGCCTTACATCTTTCCATTTTTCCGCTTTGTGCTCTTTTTGGCAGTGCGTACTGGGGATGACTGATATAGACAATAACATTTTTGAAAAAAGACCTTTTCACAATTCTCTCTCTTAAAATGGTTGTTCGTTTTTGGCAGCACTTCATGTACGATAAATTATCGTCCATCCCTAGTTTGTAGTCAAGTGTGACTCGCAATGACAGTGCTACTTGGCCATCAGTCATTTCTGACACTTCAACTCAAGGACAGTTTGAGGAGGATTGTGTATGTATTCTGTAGAGTGGAATGAGCACCATCCTATGGCTTTCTTAACCCCAACCTCTGTCTTTTTGTATCAGAGTCTCATAGGGAAGTCAAAACGTGACTTGGAAAAATTCTACCCAAATGTCAACATATGACTTTCAGGGAGTGAGACTGTGTAGGTGTAAACAGTAGTGAAGGAAGAAAATGATGACATCACGACGAGTTGACTTGAACGCCGCTCAACGTCCATGAAGCTACAGCTGTGCCTCTGTCCTTGAGACTGGTGTTACTGCGACTCAATGTTGCTTTGTCCACTGCTAACAGGGCAACCACCTCTGACCCCTCTTCCCTAAAGTCAGTCACTTTTCTATGCAAAGGGGTCCAGCTGCCCTCATGGCTTAGTCCAAGATGTTTGATAAAATCCAAATTATGAATGGCATGTGACCCTCTTTGCTGTCCAGTTTTATGGGTTCTCTTTTGTAAACAAGGTTGTGGAACTAGTCATGTGCACATCCTGTCACTGAGTTTTCCCCGAGGGATTTAGGTGTATCTGTAAGTACACAAGCGAGCTTGTCTGTTCTTGCCCTTTTAAGTGTAGCAACGGGAATAATGGGTCCCAAGAGCAAAACAATGCTTTACCTCAAGGAAATTTTGCTTTGTTGGGAACTCAATTGAGTGTTTGATTACATATTCTATGCCACAAAAGCAGTTATGAGTTCTCTTAATTCTTCACCTTATTTTTTTTTTAAATCTAAAGCCACATACTGTGTTGTTTTTCATTCATCAGCGATGCACAACAGCTACTCAACAGAATTCTGTAGTCTGAAGCTCCCATACCAATGCTGCCTAGTCTCCTGGGAATTGAGGGTAACTGAAATATCCATATCACAATACTGAAGGACAAAATTATATCATGCAGGCACAGCCAGTAACCACTCACGTCAACAGCTATGATGCGTTTAATTCTCTGGCAGTAGTGCACAAAGTTCCTGCTTCCCTGTCATATAACACTCACATGTAACTTCACTAGGGCGTTACTGTTCAGGCCAAGTGCTTTTGAATTATTTAATATTGGCAGGCAGGAGTGTGTAGGCGTTTCTATGTGGAGTGCTGCATGTTTTAGATTGCCACAATTATCATTGTTAATGTGTTTGGAGCAAGGCTTTACTGTAATTGACAGGCACTTCTCAAAGCTGAACACTTAGTTTTGACCCCATACTTTTCTGGTGACTCAAAGGTTTATTACTGACCCTTTTTGAACATGTATTTCAATTGAGGTGACAAATCTCATGTAGCTATAAGTGATATTGCCGTGTTTCCTCGGAGGTGCATAACAAATGTAAATACATGTAGGGTGAATATATATATAATTACAGTGCATCTCTCATAAACATGCAATTCCACCCAGAGCACATGTCATTAACACAGGTGAAGGCTGCCCACAATCGCTAGTTTGGTTTTCTACACACTACGGATGATGAACGACGGCAGTAATGCACTTTTCAATAAACATTAATTATCGTCTAAATGCGTGGCAAAAGTGCCCATCGCTGATGCTTATTGGCCGCTCGAGCCGCCATATGTCTGCCTGAGTTTGGGATGGATGTGTTGCTGTGGAAACCAGACTTCTGGCCTCTAGAAATGTCACCGCGGTCACAACTCATATCTGCAGAGAAAAGGGACGGAGACAAAGTAAAAGCTTTTTCATTATTATTTCCTTCTTTTTCGAACCTTTGCCAGTGGATGTGGCTGGATTTACATATTCAGATGAGATTGGAAGGCATA
The DNA here is from genome assembly GCF_027744825.2 of Synchiropus splendidus. Classification (NCBI taxonomy): domain Eukaryota; kingdom Metazoa; phylum Chordata; class Actinopteri; order Syngnathiformes; family Callionymidae; genus Synchiropus; species Synchiropus splendidus. Next base: position 14,164,485 of record NC_071343.1, on the reverse strand, counting down.
AAGGATTTGTTATTCGTCATTGACATTGGACAGCCTCCCCACCAGAACAAAAATACGAATGTGTAATATTAAGAATTCTACGGTGTTATAAGTTTTTCCACTTCACATCTATATATTTAATTTTTTTTTTTTGTGTGTCATATTTCATTGCGAGTGTGTTTTTCTGAAGTCAGTAGCTCAAGGATTTTTGAAGTCTTTTGTCAACACTGGTTTGAAGCTGTTGCATCATGTCACAGCTGTAATGTATAGTAATCCCAAATTATGTTTCATCCCTCGGCTGATATCTGGAAGTCGACAATTGTAAATCTTGCAGCAAGCAGCAAAGCTTCAGCTGCTTAATCAGGCAGACAGATTTGGCTGCTTGTTATCGCAAATATTTAATCAGACAGTCACATGGTGGCAACCCGAACATGTGAATATGGGAATATGGTCAAGAAAGTCCACAACAGAAAACAACTTTTAAGGGAGTCTGAGCATGGTTTGAGAGATAGCTTGTCTTTCGGGGTTTTCTCACACAACCTTCTTATGGAAAATGGGCTGCTGATCTTGGTGCCAAAAATGCCTTGTTAAAGCCAAGGGTCAGAGGGGAGTTGCCTGGCTGGTTTGAGCTGATACAACTGTGGACACAACACTAGAACCTGAGCTAAAATGTTAGCAACCCATTTGTCGAGAAAAGACCAAATTATGTCCTTCTTCCTTAACAGTCTAAGCATGGATATGAAAGAATATGTTCATGAAATCTTAAGTTATATTCCAACTTTTCTAATACATTACTGTGTATGATTGGACTTCTTGTGTGGCGCAGAGGAAATTGTTTCGCCTCCTTAATGTGGATCAATAATTATTAACAAATGAAGTAAATGCAGCAGTATTTGGATTTGAAGCCCCTACCATACTAAAATGCCTGCTTAACTCAGCGCCACTTTATGAAGCAAAGTCCTTTGGAATGCAGTTGCTGTCAAAGTGATGCTCGGCTTTTAAATCCACTTCCTCATACCAACACATTTACGCTCCAGCTGGACCACGAAAGAGGATTTTTTTTTTTGTATTCAATTCTCATTCACGTTAAGGCGAGCTGAGCAGGATTTGACAGACTTGGCTGCCAGTATCTGTTCCTGTCTGTTAGCTGCAGATTGTTCCAGTGACCCACTGACATTTTTCACACTCAACTGGATGTTAATTGTGGTGAAACATTTGTTCGCGTCAACGTTAAAGGGCTAATCCCAGATTTGTTTGTCGCACTGTTATACAGTGGGTGTTGAGAGTGTAAATGTTTGATGTTATTTTCCTCGCTTGCATCAGTGATGTGTTTCAAGGCTCATTTATATTCTTATCATGAATCACTTCCTTCAACTTACAAAGGCACTTTTCCCTCCAATAATTGTGGCAGTATAATTTAATGGAGCAAAGTCAAATTAATGTGACAGAAATGATTGTTATTGGTATTTTATTTTGTTCCTCTGCTGTGTGTTGACAGATGCCTCTGCCTTAGGGGACACCAAGTCACGGGTGACTGGCACCTCACAGTCGCCCAGCTACAGAATAAGGACTGAGTCAGAGCAGGTGTCTTTGTACTCGCCAGAGCAGTCCTCCCTCCATGAAAGTGAGGGTCCGTTATTGCCTTCTTTCTGTTTTTTTCGCACTTCATTTTGCCCCTAATTGACATTAGCAACTTTATTGAACTTAACACTCTGCCTGTCTACTGTTGAGTCTTCACTCCCTCTCAGTTTACCTCCCTCTGTGCCATTAGTCTGCGTGATGCTGTGTCGATTTAAAGGTCACGTCTATTAGAAAACTCTTTACGATGTGCCCATCTTCCACTCTCTTTAATCATTCCATCCCGCCTCTGTTCGGGTTCTGACTGCCCTTTTCTGTGCTTTCAGGGTCTGGAGGAAATTCTCGTAGCTCGACTCAGATGAATTCCTACTCTGACAGCGGTTACCAGGAAGCTACCAGCGGTTACATCACCAACCATAATCTGGGAAAATCTGAGCTGAGGATGCAACACTCATTCCCAGGTTCCCTGATGAGGAATTCCAGAGCGGAGGGCCAAGCCTCGGCACAGGTACTACTCCAAGCACATGCACTTTTACTGCTGCAGTCATATACTGCTGGCCTGGATTATATGGCTGTAGGATTATTAAAACATGTCCTATATAGTTTCAATATCTTGTGCTTATTGAACACTGCTGTGAGTTACGCTGTGTAAAAACAGCAGTACCTAAGTAGACCCCCAGCTTCTTTTCAAACGAGAAACTCACGCTGCCCCTGCCATATGTTTTGCAATATTTGAAGAAACTTGCTGCATTTTTTAATCGCAATTACTGTTCACAAGTTATTCTACTGTGTAGCCTACAAACCTCTTGAACCATGGGGCTGGGCTACTCCTTGTGAATCTGCTCTGTTTTTGTGCGGTCCTCCTGCGAAACATTTGGTGGCTGTCTTAATGATGCATGAGCACAAAGCCTGTCTAGATTTTCTGCGTAGATCGTTTGAAATGCACATATCCAGGAGAGGTTTTATGGATGACGTCCCTTAAGTTTGGTTTGCCATTCTTATAGTTTCAAAGACCAAATTGTGTCTGAGAGACGGGAGGTCCACTGTTTTCCACCACATAATTATACGTCAGAGTCGCTTTCAAGGACCACTTGAAATCTTAATGGCCTTCAAAACCCCAAAACAGGAAATGAAATTGATTTGAAAAAAAGCTGGAATGGAGCGAGGCTTTAAAATGCTTCTGGTCAGGCCGGTTCAAATGCATGGATCAGTGGAAGATTGTGAGGTAATACATTTTTTCTGTTCAGGTTCCAGCGGTTACGACAGCCTTGCCAGGCCGCGCGATGCGGAGGGTCAGCTCGGTGCCTTCTCGCTCCCACTCGCCGGCTTATGCCAGCAATATCTCCCCCTCACGTGGCTCCCTGCGTACCCCAGCAGGCGGCGCCTACAGCCCACCGATTGTAACTGAACCCAAACCCCTCTCCAGCATCTTCTCCACCACCTTGCCCTCGGTGCAGCGCACAGGTTCCACTGCCAGTGCAGGAAATACCTCTCCCTACTCCACTCAGAAGAACTCTCCGGCCGCACTGCGTCGCGTGGGCTCCACCAACTCACGGCCGGGCAGCCGTACGACCTCGCCGTATCAGGCCTCTGCAGGGTCGTCGTCAGGTCGGATGGGCTCACCTCTGACCATGATGGAAAATGTCAGCCCTCAGCTGACCAAGCAGCCAATTCACTCGTCTCCGGTCAGATCCAGCATGACTGCCGTGCCACAGCACTACAGCTCCACTCTGCCTCGCTCCATGCTCCACAGCACAGACCTGTATGGACCCCAGAGTTATGACGTCTACGAGAGGATGACACGACCCGACTTGCTCACAGGTGATGAATACACACACATCTGCACTAATGGTTGGGAAAAGCTCTGTGGCTCACCAGTGTGGGCAGGGTTTCCTATTGCTGGGGTGAATGCCTTCCTTTGTTCTGTTAAGTGGACGGGACTGTGACATCACTGCAACCTGAAGCAGCCCCAAAAGCTTACACTGTATGCCTCACATATCCAGCATTCCTGGTCCAACATGTGAAAATAGGTCGGGTCAATGTGGTTTTAAATAAATGTCCAAATGAAACGCGGTAAACCAGGTGCTGCTGGTTCTTGTGTGCACATCCAAAGGTTCTATGCAATGAAAACAAGTCCCCATCTGTAATTTCGGCCATTAAATATTAGTGCCATTGTAGCAGCCACTTTCTAAGTAGTGACTTGTGATATGACGTATCTGTCACAACTTCGTATCCATCTCAATGCTCTCCGTCTTATCATGTATCAAGTTGCTCCAAGTCAAAACCATCTCAAAACAGTTGCCAAAAGTCACTCCCAATGGCTCACAAGGAAGAGGCACAAACTCAGCTTGGTATAGGTGAAGTGTCAAAACACGTACAATCATGAGGAAAAAGGACAGATTCAGCAGATCAATGTTCTTGCATTAGAAGGTTAATGGAGTGTTTTCTGCTTGACTTCACGCTGCCCGGGGGACATCATAGATGCTCTGGTGGATGTTGACATAAAAGGTGAACACTTTTTCTTCTCATCATTTTCTGTGCTCAGTGGTTTGTGTCCGTGCTGCATGTTTGCATCTCTCACCTTCTTTGTGATCATCTCTGTCGTGAGTTTTGATCATCGTACGATCCAGTCTCTCTCATCTAAGCTGGGATATTCCGCCACGATGTGTGTATACCTTTGTGTAGGAGCTGCTGTGACAAGTATTTGCTTTTGTCAGCAGACATGTTTGGTCTGTTTACTTGTCATGTAGATTTGCTGAGACAGTGGCAGAGGTTTGAGGAGAGTTGTGTGGTTATGGCTGCACTGAGCTCTTCTGCAGCGAAGACAACAATAAATCACTTCTACCTCACTCAACATCCCAGCGTGCCTCAGACCGTGCTGTCTTCTCTTATTTCGTAGCTGTGTTTGTGTTTTCATAGCTGTGTGTGTGTTCTTTTCAAAGTGATGAGCTGTTTTGTTTTGTAGTTATGTATGAAATGTTGTGCCTGTTACTCAGCTGTTTTGGGTTTGGTCAGTGTTCTTGTTTTTCGTTGTGTTTGCTGACATTTATGTTGCCATTTGTAGGATTATTCTGCTGTCTGTGCTTTGTTGATGTGCAGGGTTTTTCAACGGATAATTTGGCATTGTGTTTGGTGGTTTGTTGTTGTGCTAAGTGATTTAGTCATCCATCATTTCACCCAGTGTTTTTTTGTGGTGCTGTTAGTTCCTATTGTGCTTTGCCATTTAACAATAGCAAAATGTTTTTTCTTTTCATTTTACTGTTGCCATCTGCTCTGAGCACTGTAACTTTTGAAAACCTCCTCTGGACCGGCCAATTATGAACTCGAGCCATTGCTAATGTATTGTTTTTTGTTTTTTTAATCCAGACTGCTGTGGACATTTTTTGTTTCCTTATTAGAATTTTTGTCACTCTAAATGAGTTCTGTGTCAGATATCACATTATGGTGATGAGGATCCTGGATTAAAAGGCTCATTATCTTTATTGTTTTAGTGGAAAAGTGTTACTATATTTGTGTTTATAGAGCAGCCAAACCTCTGCCATCCTTGATCTAGTCTGCCAAATGTAATCTGCTCAAGCCACAACGAGGGAGGGGAGCTAAATGTTTATAACACGCCCAGATTGTGGGCCGTCCGTCTTCCAAAGACAGTCGCATGTTATTTCTCCTTGACAATTTGCTGCTGATTCTGGATGCGTCCCTGCCATCAAGGGAGCCTGAAGAAAACAGTCAGATCTGAGGTTGTTTGAGCGCGGCTGCTACTTTCTGAAGTCCGCCTGCTGCTGCGGGGGGAGATGAGTTGCCAGAAAATCTTGTTTGTGTGGCCAGGCTTTACATGGGATGTGAAGTCTCCGGTGGTCTTAAACCACCCCATTAACCCTCCTTGCATTTCTGCACCTTCCCCCGCCTGTATTATCCTCTGTTTTGTTCTCCGGTGGTCTGTGTTTCATATCGTCACTCCTTTCAGGATGGAGAGGAGCTGAAGTGATTTCCTGCCAAGCTGCTGTTACTGTTACCTTTGTAAGGGAAGCGGGAACACTTCCCCCGCTGTCAGGCTCGTACGAACTATACTGACGTCAGATATATGGACTGCAATTAGTTTTAAACAGAGAAAAAGTTTGTTTTTGTCCAGAAGGAAATTTATAATTCAGTTTATAGTAGGTGCGACCACAATCCCTGATTATTTTAAGCCAGAATGATCCCAATACAAAGCCTCTGAGGCTTTGTTGAGCCCCACATGGAACCATCATATGAACAATCGAAAGTCTGCATAAGATGTGCCAAACTTTATTGTACAAGTGATAATGTTTGAGGTGGAACTGGAAAAATTGTTATAGATATCAGTACAAATCCAGCATTTTAAGGCGCTGCCGAAAACAGTCACCACCCTCAATGCCTAAAAAGAGCGACTCCCACTGTTTGTGGAGCACTAGCAACACACAAGTCGCCTTGCAGAACACCATGTTTAGGCTGAAGCAGTAACACTGCACCGCATCATGATGTCACTTCAATGGTCAGGACATCTACATCTGTGCTAGGTAATGATACACCAAAAAAACGACTTTTATTCCAACATTTGAAGATTGACATCAGTGATTTAGGTTACTCCTGTTTGGTGTATTATTAACTTTTAACAAGCCTCATACTGGGGAGAGGATGTGGGAATAAAGGCAGGCACCGTTAGATGAAAAATAATAATAATAAATTAAAAAAAACATATAAACTGTATTGTAGAAATGTAGAAAATGGCTTTACCCCATTTGACTGAACGTCTGTGATAAAAAAAGACATTGAGTTGATGGAATAAAAAATGAAAACATAGTCAAAAAACAATAAGCTACTGAACTGTTGTGGTAATTCTGTGGCATTTTATTTGTCTGATGACACTATCTTCTCTATAATGTCTATAGATTGCCACTGAAATGCTTCAGAATCCACATAAAACCTGCGTCTGCCTATGCCATTAATACTGAAGAATAGCTGTGGACTTGTGTGGCCCGCAGGGGTCACTTCTGTCCTGCCACCGGAGGCTCTTCTTGCTCTCCCTGCAGCTTCACCTGCTCCCTCTGGACTCAAACACGCTTCATTATTAATGTGGTCCGTCTCCAGCCGTGACAAGAATCCCTCATTTAGCTCGTTCTGCATGAAGAGTCGTGGTTTCTGTGCCGACAGGACCCAAGTGAAGTCTGGAGGCTCATGAAATGTGCAACGAGCAGTTAGTTGCCAACTGTGTTCGGGTCCACTGGGGTTTCACAGCTTTGTGAGTTTCACTGTTGTTGGGTTTTGCACAAACATAAACCTGGTCGTGTAGAATGGAAGTGTGGACACAACTGAACACTGCCTGCACAGTATTGATTGATCAGAGTTAGTTTTATTGCGGCTGTAGTGTGAGGAGACAAGACGACCGGTGCTGTTCCCTCGGGCTCGCAATCTTTCTAGGGTGTTGGAGAGTGTTTCTCCCACAATGGTGACAGGAGCGATGAGCCCCGTGGCTCTGCCTTGTCTTCTTCACTGACGAAAAAAGCTGCATTCTGTTGTTGACTCATCCCGCTTTTATTGTTCCACATCTGGATTGAATCTTGCTGTCTGCAGGAGTTTTTTGCGACGCACTCACCTGTTTCTTTTCCTTGGGACAGTTGGGCATATTGCTCACCACAGAAGTCCTCGCTGCATCGCTAGAGTTGCATTTATCTTTTTAAGGAGTCTGGAAACATGACGAGTGGAAAGTGATTGATGATCAGTTTCTCCTAAACAAAATTACATTCAGGAGTTATATTTCAGTTTCAGTTTTGCACGGTGGCCCTAAATTATTTTAGTCAAAATCTGACTCATGTAAACACAACTGGTGTGATAAGTTAACATGAAACTGAGGCTTTAGGTGGAACCAAAAAGTTAGCATCGATTGCTTGTGGCTGCTACTGTGCTGTGGGCTACACCCACGTGGTTGGTTCAGCACCGAGCAACTCTCATCGTTGGCTGTCAAAACATGGACAAACAAACTTATGGACAAGTTCTGTTGAGATCCTTCTTCATCTCTACAATGATTTGCACAGGTTCTTGAAAAATAACAAGCATCAGTGTTCAACAATGCTCAACAAGTGTGTGTCGATCCAATATAAAATGATGATGAAGGCAGATATGAAAGCACTTCAGTTCAGTCGATAGTATCTTATTTCTTGTCTCTCTGTGGCCACTGGACAGTATTATTTAGAGAGCTGCCCATTGCAATTTACTTGGTTAGTGGTGAATGTTGCCTGGTCCTTCTCATGAAGTATTTAGGAAGGGAAGCCGAAACTTTGTTTGTGCCAGATATGCTAAACACTGCCTGTCCTCGCCAGGACTTCGGAGTTCATATGCCAGTCAGCACAGCCAGCTGGGGCAGGACGTGAGGTCGGCTATCTCCCCAGATCGCCATATTGCTCCGATCTACGAGGATCGCACGTTCCAGGGCCCTTTGTACCGAAGCCCGAGTCACAACCAGCCAGGAACCATCTACAGGAGCGCATCAGGTTTGTTCATTGGCGTACTGGATAATCACATAAACGCTTCAACTTTTGTTGGTGTTGCCAAATCAAATGCTGTCTAGCTCAGTGGAAAATATGGGATGCAACTCAGACATTTTTGATAGCTAAGACATCGAAGTACCCTTCATGATGATGAGGCCTACTCAGGATACACGGCATGTACAGTACATGATCATAATAATTACAGTAAATGAGCAAGTAATTGGTCTGTTAATGGTTAATATATGTTGTAAGAAATCTGAAGTGTACTTGGTTGTATTTGTTCGTGATTGTCTGTTATCGGTCAAGCTACACTTTTCCATTCTCCATATATCCAGCATGCCTCCACTTCAAATGCTCCTGTACCCCTTTCTGTGAAAAGCAAGGTCCGCTTTGCAAATCGACCACATTACCCATGTTTTTGCCGTGTTAATGGTGAATCCTTATCGTGTGTTTCATGTTTTTTGATGGCATTGTTGCTGCTGTGGCCACAAATATTCTTCTCTTGTCGGTCGTGTGTGCAATTTGCTGTCTCGCAAATGTCGATTTCCGACTGCAAAAACACAAGTGCCAACTGAGTAAATTGTTGTTTTCATGTCGAGGAAGCCGACTAGTCATTGCACCCTGAGATTCACAATATTAGAATTTATTGATGATGCAATGCTTTTTCTTTCTTTTGTTTCCCATCAAGGGTTGCTACAGCAAGACAGCGTCCTCCACCATAAACAAACTTGATCGTCCACCCTCCCACCTCTGTTTTATCCTCTTCATGTCCTCCGGCATTCCTGGGCCAGCACTCAAACCATCTTCCCTTCCTAACTTTGGTTCCAAACTATACTAAAAATCATCCCATTTGCATTCTCTGCTCCTGTTTTTGAGGGCTTTAATGCCGAAATGCAAACATTTGAATGCAATTTGAGTGGCTTGATAGAGGATTTAAATCATTTCAATCTCATTCCTGCTGACATTTCATGTGACGTGATGGTGTCATTGTGCCTCAGGTCCAGGAGCAATATGTTGGGCAATGGTATAAATAATCCATGTCTATATTTTTGTCCAACGCTTTCTCATTGAAGTGATCTTAGAAGGGGCATATTATAGAAGCTGTGTTAAATTAGTCAAATTATACCCTGAGTTCTTAAATGTTTTTATGGCTCCAGCTCATGCTGGTTTGCCTGTTTGTGTGAGTGCAGAGCGATCGTGCTCTGTTGTTTAATTTGAGTCGCTGTTGAATTTTGGCTGAGTCCCATGCAGCAGGGAAGCACGGCGGTCCAACAAACATGTGCAGTCATGTAAGAAATCGTGCTTTTGGAGCTGCCCCTCAAGTTTACGTGTTCTAGGTAGGAGGGAGTTCAAATAGGTTGCCTGAGATGCTGCTGGATGTCTGTGTGGCGTAGGTAAGAGAGGGTGGGAGATTGAGTTACCCAGCTCATGTTTGCAGTTACCGAGTGTGGAGGACAGGCTGTCGCTTGGAATACGGAGCTGTTTGTTTTTTGGTGACTCTGCCTTATTTGGGTTTATCTGACCAGTTTTTAAGAAGGTCATGCGTGTCTCGACTACTTTTGTCGGACACTTGGCTAGGGACTCGGTGGAAGAGGCGAGCGGGGACGACGGGTTGAGTGCATCAGACAGGTCGAATTTCCTTCAACACTTTGAAATCCGGCAGGATCCCTCTGGCTAAACTCAATCTTGTAAAACAGAACAACAAGCAAACAGGCCTTTGAAGAAGAAGAAGAAGAAGGCTTTTTTTCTGAAGACCATGGGAGCTCGCACTGATCATTAATTGGTTCCAGATTGTGGAATTTGCTGAGACTACCAAAAGGCCCGCATGTTTGTGTCTCCATTCATTTGCGCTGAAAAATGTTGTGGATCTGAAACCATTTTTTCCTGTTCTCCGTCCTCAGGTGTGGGCAGTCTCCAGCGGACGTCCAGCCAGCGCAGCGCCATGACCTACCAAAGAAACAACTACGCTCTTAACACATCCGCCAGCTTTGCTGATCCCTATCGCTCGGCACAGTACCGGCCCTCTGACCCCACCTATGGTCGCCAAGCTCTTATCGTGGACGACGGCACCACCCGCTCCCCCTCCATTGACAGCATTCAGAAGGATCCACGGTAGGCTGTGTTTTGAGTCTAGAACGTGCCATTAGGCTGAGTCAGTGGGTAGTAATTTTTGCATGGTTGTTGCAAAATCCGGTCACTGATGGAGACATACGATGCTCACAAGGCACGCGTTGTTCTGCACACTCAACACTGGTGTCCTCTTACCGTTTCAACACTGCGCTCTGTGTGTGAATGGACACGCACACGGCAATGGCTCGACTTTACCTAGCTGCACAAACAATTGATTGTCAGCAAAAGAGCGGAGTCGGACAGCTCTGACCTCGCCCTTTGACCTTTTACTTCAGGGTCACTTCATCAATGGATGTGGTGATCTAGTGCCACACACCGGTAGAAAAGCTGTTTTGAATGAAGCCGTTAGTTTAACTGGGAAAGTGGCTGTTAGTAGTCAGTGAAAGGTTGAGTATTTTAGCACAACCAAACTTACTTACCACTGGACGTAAAGCAGGATATTCAGTTCACTAAAATGGACTATGAGAAATGTTAAACCTGAAAGCAAATGGAATAAAAATGCTTATTATAGCAAGAGCCTTATAAAAAAGTAGTCATATTATTTCATATTTATTATTTCATTAAATACACGTTTTATCGAAAGGTTCTCAATTCAGTTCGTAAATGTTCAAGAAAACCATAGCGATGATCGCAAGAAGTCACATATTTCACTCGCGTGATGAAAATAATGTTAACAAACAGACTGATTAAGATTATTCAGATAATCTGTCTGGGCAAAATAATAAAGAGGGAAATGTCTAATGTCATATGGATGCCATTTATTCAAAATCAATGTTTTTAAATTTGAAATAAGAAAATAAGGAAGGCACTGAAAAGAGAAAGAAAGAAATGGAAGCAGGTGGAAATAAAGCACTATGACCAAGACACTTGCATAATAATAAATACTAATCTGAAAGTATTAAATGTTTTAAAATAACTTAAAGCACTTTGATTCAATCTGAACTGATAGCATAAGTGATGGCTTTAAAATGGAGCAGAGTCGTCCCTTCATTATGCTTTTAAGAAGGTTAAACCTGGCCAAAAGAGGCTGAGTGACGAAAACGGTGCAGGGCAGTCAGAGGTACTTCCTGTTTATGAAATGGAAACATGTGGCATCGCCTGGATGGATGCACTGATCCGCAGGTGGAATAATGTAAACATTGCTCCGACCTTTGAACCAGAGGTGGGAAACATAGTTATGTGGTGTCAAACATGTCTCATGACACTCTTGAGAGAGCGATTGAAACAAAATCAATGTCTCAACTACCAACACAATTTTGTAAGCTGCCTTTATATGTATGATTATCTTTAAAGGAAAGTGAAATAAACATTTCGTCGTCGGTTTAAAATAACTTTGGCTGACTGCCAGTGTGTGCCTAAATTGATGGAACCAGCCCGGTGAATAATTTGTCTTCTCCTGCTGAAAATTTCATTTGAAGTGGAATTGTGCTTGACGTTTTTAAGGCACCCTTTTTGTCTTTGTCTCGGCGCTGATACCTTTGTGGGGCCCCCCACCTGTCTTTCAAGGGAGTTCGCATGGCGTGACCCGGAGCTGACAGAAGTGATCCACATGCTCCAGCACCACTTCCCCTCTGTGCAAGCCAACGCCGCCGCCTACCTGCAGCACCTGTGTTTTGGCGATAACAGAACCAAGGCAGAGGTTTGTGAGGCTCCTTGATAGCCCTCTCAGGAGGTCAGCCCCCATTCTTCACTGAATTATTTTCATTTTTAGCTGCATATATGCAACAGCCACGAGACTACTGTTTTTCATTGTGGGCTTGGAGTCATAGCGACCGAGGCCTTGCTGTGTGTGAAATCCCAGAGTGACTTACTCGCTGGGGACATATTTACAAACACTGTTACGATTTAATCTACTGCAAATGTGCACAAACACACAGTTCTCAATGTAAACACACTGATCATCCTCATTACCACAAACCACCGGAGGCAGCTCTTGCAAATGTTGTGTTTTGAGTACTTACACTCTAAATTGGGGTGAATGAGAGTATGAATATGTGAGCGAAGTTATTTCGAGATGATAGCTTTTTTTTTTTTTCCGCAGGTGTGTAGACTGGGAGGTATCAAACACCTGGTTGATCTTCTCGACCACAAAGTCCTGGAAGTCCAGAGGAATTCCTGTGGAGCTCTGAGGAACCTGGTTTACGGCAAAGTGATGGACGACAACAAGATCGCAGTGAGAAACTCAGGAGGAATCCCAGCTCTGCTGCGCCTGCTGAGGAAGACTGTGGATGCAGAAGTGCGAGAGCTTGTCACTGGTGAGTCCTTGTGCCTCTCTCACTGCGCTCACTGAAAAAAAAAAACAGTGCACAGTGCTGAACTGTATGCACTCCAGTTTCCTCCCTCAGTCCAAAAGCCTGCCATGGTCTGTCGGTGTGAGTGGTTGCAAAAGTAGAGAGCAGCTTTTGAGAGCTTTAATGTAAAGTAGCTAAAAGATAAAAGATGCTAAAAACTGGTTTAGCAATGATCCTCATTCGTGTGCACAGAAATCACTGATCTTTCTATGGCGTAGACAGCACCGCTGCACCCGCGGCTTATAGACCAGTGCGCTCGATAGTCCGGAACTTGAAGTAATTCCACCCCACAAATCCTTTCTTTGTTTTCTGGTCGAGTACATAATTGATATTACCTGCTCGCTGTGCAATTGACACTAATGATCTGAGATGAAGTGTGTAGTTGTGGAAGCAACTTCCAAATAATGTCATTTCATTATATTATATGTGTATATTTATATGTGAACTCTTCACATTAATTTAATATAAAACACAAATTCAATAAGTGCTTAATTATGGGACAAATATCTTGAAAAAATATGAATATTGTTGAGACTTTTTTGGGGGTTTTTCAGTTGCTGTTTATTTCAGCTTCCAGACAGCTTATTAAAACACTTCTCCTGCCCCAAAAGTGATTTCTTTGAATAATATGTTTGAATTTCAGTAATAACAAGGATACATTTGTATTTATAAACCAACTGAAAAAGAAACATTTATGTAAGATTTTTTTGAGTTTGTTAAGAACAATATTATCCTTTTATCAACAAGTTTTCAGCTTTACCAAGTTTGGCCACCTCACTGCAGATGTGCGCAGCAGAGTGGAAGATGAAGATGGATGAGTTTACTGCTGAGGCAGCTTGCTAGTGTCCGTGATTGTTACAGTGATGCATGATGATTTTCGGCTCCATTCTTCAGATACTTGTCCTCAACAGTGGTGAATTCAAAGAAGCTTTTTGTGTTTGAATTTCAGCCTGTTTCACACAGTTTGCTTTTCACACTCCCCGGCTTTATTGGATTCAGTATTGCTGACTTGTATTTGCGTTTGGTCTGAGCTCTCTGCAAACACGGAGTAAATGCATGTTGTTTAGGATCAGGGTGGAGCCCTCCAGAAAAGAGCAAGCCAAGGCATTTGGCTCCCAGGTGGCTGAGTCAGCTGTTCGGCCTTCAGTCTGCCTTATGTCTCATAACAGTAGTAGGAGGAAGATTTCTGGGCAAACCAAGTGCGATGAGGAATTTTACATATTGCAAGGCTCATTTTACACCCTGGAAAAAGAATTTTGTATTTTATTATTATTTTTAAAAAGACAAATCATTAAATTTTCTCTGCTTTTCAAAAATATTTATTTTTATTTTTATTTTTTTAAGCATGTTTGCCTTGTGATTAATCAAAACAATCCTCATGTAAAATACACACACAAAAACACAAGGGAACATATATAAACATTAAAAGGCATAAAAAAAATACTTCTATATGTGTGTTAGCAGCATATTAGCCTTGGCATCTTGTCCAACTATTTAGAAGAATTTGGTTACTGAAAGTTTACCCTAAACAACACTGTGAATGCTGATTATTAACAGTAAATAAGTAAGTAGTTACTTTCTAATGATTATTTGTGTTCCCAAATTTTGTAATTAGTGATGTAATTACTTACAATAATACTGTTAAAAATACATTTTTTTTCAGAAGGTTTTTCTGTAATAAAATTAAACAAAGAATTCAATTAAGATAAATGATTTGATACAAAATTGGTGATTTGCAAATGTTTCCGGCTGAAAAATAATACTCTTACGGAAGTTAGTGTCTGCATCCCTGTATTAATGCAATAATTAATATGTAATTTTTGAAGTCCTGCATTTTATTGAATTTTTATTTTCAAATGTTTTTATTGCTTTTAATCGACATACAATATTCTTATAAATGTACTAAAATAAGTGATGTGCAAGCAAAATCCCACAACAAACCTCAAAACTATAACCCTTCTCTCCCTTTACCTACTTGAGCTGCAAGTTTAGTTTACACATCTTTAGACACATCACATCACTAACAGCTTAGGGATTTACAAGTTAGTGGTAAAAGAAAGCAGGATGTTGGGTTCATACCATTATAAGAATATGAACATGTCTTGAGGAATGTGATGATCAATAGAGAATGATCACATGATTCAAGGGGAAAGGGAATTTACAGTGACGTTAGCTTCTCAAAATACAAAATAAAAGGCCTCCAGATATTTTGGATTTGCCAACAGCAAAGAAAATGTATTGTATTTAAAAATATATATTTATATGAGCTACTGGATAATTTCATTCAGAAATATTTTTTATGAATTGATTTCTTAAATTAGGAAGCGTGAAATAAGTGAAGACATTCTTCTTTGAAAAGCTTAGTATATATTTGACTCAGCAATGATGTGGCTCTGTCACGTATCCATGGCACCATTTCAAGTTCGTCTTCTTCGACTTGAACGTAGGAGGCGCAGGTAACCCTCAGTCCTGTCAGAGCTCTATTAAGGTCACGCTTTCATCCGGTGATGGGGGATCGTGCCGAGTGTAATTGCTGGTACAAGGCCCAGAATGTTGAGCAATTAGAGAGGTCAGCGGTTCTGCTTCACCTCTGGCTAATTACAGTGATGAGGAAGCTCTCACTCGTATCTACGAGCCTTGGACAATTAGATCGCTCCACTGCAGTTCTGGTTAGTACTTCAGCTCTCTCAGAGCTTATCTAACACTTATCCTGCCTCCACTGTAACTTTAGTTTTATTTCCTGTAATCTCAAGGAAAACATGCTTTCGATCAGAAATGTAGTTGCAGTTGAAAGTGTGTTTCATCTGATTTACTATTTACTTTATTGTTTGAAGATTTGTGTCCTCTCCAGTTGTCAAGTATTGGGGAGGGTCAGAGGTCTGAGACGGTAGCTTGTCAGCACCAGCTCCTCTGTGGCTCTCATGGGAGGTCCAGGTGTCGGCGCTGCTTCATTAGGGCGGGCTGACACCGTGTCTTCAGGTCAAAGGTTATGCTGTCCAAGACCACCGTTTTACTTGACACGCAGCTGTTGTGATTATTTTGTTGTGTTTAAGCTGAAATCAGAGGGCAAGTTCCGCACAGAACTGTTATTAGTGAGGGTGATGTCAGCTCCACACACTCCCATGCACGCACAAACACCACTGCAGGCGCTGGAGTCAGCATCATTGGAAATATTGGGACTCTATCATCACATTAAACAAAATAACAGGCCTTATCTTCCAAACTAAATGTGTTTTTGACTATATTGTCTTATACTTGTTAATAATTTTTTTTGTTTTATATGCTTTAAATAATCATTTACATTAAGAAAAAAACATCTCTAGCACAATATCAATAGCAGAAAATTGATTTTTAAAAAGATAACTAATGCGATCATGAATATATTCTGTTATTATAACACATGAATAAAATATTCATGATTCACGATATTAAAGGTTTTTTTCAAAACTCGATTATTATTAAAAAGAAAATGTGGAAAAAAGATCACTGTTGTCAAGGATTTTTGTGTATTATGTTGTCGAGAATGACTGGAGAAAAATGTCACGTTGACCTGGACCTGGTTTTCTTCCTCAAAAACTGTTGATAAATCCCTCATTATATGCTGATATTGCCGCTACTACTACTGCTTCAGTGCCACCAGTGTTTGGTCCAGTGATGTTATTAGATGGAGGTGGCGTTTCACCCACTCATGAGAACCTTGTCGGAATAGTAATGTTATTTATGGGAGTATATGGAAATGAACCCATTTTTTTTTTTTTGTATACATGGAATGATAACCCAGTACTTCTTCTAATTATTTTATTATCTTTTATTTTTAGTGTATCAATAAATATGTGGGAAAACAAATACAAAAGGAATTATTTTGAGGAAAATGATATCTCAAAGATGCACAAGTGGATATCTGGGTTAAAAAACATTTTTAATGTCAAATTATTTTCTCAATATAACTGAATACACAAAGATCACACAAAAACGAAACAATCTGGTAAATATCATCACTATATAGAGATAAGGTAATACCATTGTTAATGCTACTAGTACCATTAATAATATTAATAGTCATATTTAAATGTTCCATTAAATATCCCATAAATGCATTGAAATACTAACAAATGATATTTATTTACAGAATTAAAGCTGTAGGTACAAGGTGGAAAACTATCCAAACGGTAAAGTTCCACTTGGTAGTTTCATAGTTTCACATTGATCTTGTGAGAGACGGGTGAATTTCCACACTGTCCTGAGCTGCTGCATATTGACAAATCCTTTCTGACCTCTGACAGACTGGAGCAAACATGGCCTCCTGTCAGCACGCCTCCTAGTTTCTCCATGCTACCCTCTGCCTCCAATATCTGTCCGTCTGTGTGCGAATTTGTTCATGCGCCACTTTGTTTCGACATTTGAACAAAACGGCAGCAGAATGATGAAAGCGTCGGCTTGTGCGAGAAGCTTTTCGCCGCGCTCTGATGCGGTGTCCTGAAGGATAATGACAAGTGAAATGATTAAATGAGTGGAAGAGCCTCAGCCTGCTCCTCTCCTGCCCGCGTCGCTCCTCGCCAGCCCTGAATGGAGCTCCTGGGACTGATTATGGACTGTTATCTCTGGCATTGGCTCCATTAGGGGAGGGGTGAATTATGCGAGGAGGGCATCAGCGCAGCGGAGAAGTCGATATCTCTCACTCTCCCCCTGAATGTGTCAAACATCAGCCAGGCGCTTGTCTGTTTCAACAAAGCGAGGTTGCAGAAGAGATGTGGCCGTCTTGGTTCCTCAGTGTTTGCTTGTGTGTGAGTGCCATGTAGAGTTGTACTGCGACGTGACACTGGTGGCCGTGCGGGCCTGGCACCAGGAGCCATCAAATTAAAGGAACATGCCACACAGCTAATCCTTGACAGATGCGGCATCAAAGGCCGCCAGCACCCGGACCATTATCAGTGGGTTTCAAGGGTGTGTTTGAATGGAGCAGAGCGATGATTTATCCCTTATTCACATTTCCCTTCACATGGCTGAAGCCATGCCATATGTGGTCTTGCTGTGTTCTCTTAACTTCCACTCTGGGCCGGTTCTCTGGGGAAGAGATGGAGCGTCGTGGTCGCCCTGCGGCCTCGTGAGATTTACCCTCTCTGAGGATCATCCTCTGCTATTAAGACGTTGTTCCCACGTTACTTGGGTGGAGGATATTTATAATTTATTGGAGGGCATGAGAGTATAAAAGATGTCTGTATCTCAGAGAAATAAATATATACGAGTGGCCTGCAGGGGTCAGTAGAGGGCAACTTAACTTTAACTGTGAAGCAATACAAGCTAATTCTATATCTATTTATGTATTTGGGAAAAATAATACTTGAAAAGGTACTTTAAATGTCATCCAGATTTAATTTACATTTTATAAAGACATAAGCTAAAGTAATGGAATAAGGTGAAATGTTGGAATTAGTCAATTTCCTTGTTTTAATGATGAAAAAATGAAAAAAAAGATATAGTTCTACAAAGGACTTAGCATTTAACAGTATAAGTTACAATATAAGTTACGTAGTAACTAAGTTTCATCAACAGTGGTTCATGCTTTTAAAGATATTAGAAATTAGCAATGATAAAGCACAAAGCTGTGGCTTAACTGTGTTTCAACATAAAAGCAAAATGCAGTTTGATCTTGAATCTGAACTTTGCCATGTTCCCGAGATCCAGCAGATAACATGTCTATATTTACAACATTTTTCTTCAGTTTTGCCAAAGTAAAACAAACAAAACAAAACGAACGCTGCGTACTTAATAATATTTAAAAGTGATGAGGAATATATGAAGTATGGCATGTAACTTATGTTAACATAATGTTATCTTGTGCTGAGAACTTAGATGGGCCAAGATGGCAAAACATATTCAGTGTTCCTGAAAAACATTTGACTGACAGCTCTTTTTTTCTTTCAAACCTCTTGAAGTGAGCGATGTGAGCGGAGGTCAACAGCCAAAAAAAGAAAGCATGCATCACAGAATACAAATTTAAAAAATAAAATAATAAATTGCAGCTGATGAATTTGGCCATAAATACGAGTACTGATCAACAATGTGATTTTAAATGGGTTTCGGCCAACGATCACTACTGACCGCTGGTCCCCAAAATACTGTTCACTGCAACTTGCTCCTGCTTCTCCAGTCCATTTTTATGATAAACTCCAGAACCTTCAGTGTTTCCGTGGACTGACCGCAGGTTTGTGTGCAGGCGTGTTGTGGAACCTGTCGTCATGTGACACTGTCAAGATGACAATCATCCGAGACGCCTTAACGACCCTGACCAACACTGTGATCATACCTCACTCCGGGTGGAACAGTTCCTCCTTCGACGACGACCACAAGCTGAAATTCCACTCATCCTTGGTGCTGAGGAACACGTCGGGTTGTCTGAGGTAACCGCCCGACACGCAGGCTTGATAACAGCGCCACGCTGTGGACACATTGGAGTATTGCAACAGTGATAGAATCAATAAGTGGTTTAGGTTTGTGTTCCAAGTCATCGATCATGCTTCCCAACATGTGCTGTTGTAGAAACCTGAGCTCAGCTGGTGAGGAGGCCAGGAAACAGATGCGCACCTGTGACGGCCTGGTCGACTCGCTGCTCTACGTCATCAAAGCTTGCGTTAACACCTCGGACTTTGACAGCAAGGTACATCAACATACACTCCACACAACACTCAAGAGCTCCTTCAGTTCACTCACACTCACCTCAGCACACCAGCCGCGACAGAATGTTCCCAGAGACGGCTCAGAAGTGCTTCCCCTGGATTCCATCTTGTGTACTGTACACGCTCATTGACATTCTGTCAAGCAGATCTCGCCCCCGACTCTGAGTAGATCTCTCTTAAAAGGGCCCCTCGGGCCCCTTTTCTAATTGATTAGTAACGCGGCTGAAAGCTACGATGTGTGCCAAACTCATGAGCTACTGTATTGCAGCGCTCTGAGTTACCATGCAGAGTTTATTGAAAAGCTGCTTTTATCATGCTGATTTTGGAACGCTGCTGCTGTGTACATTCATCCTCCTCCTTCTCCCTCCACTCCAGATTGTAGAGAACTGCATTTGCACTCTGAGAAACCTGTCTTATCGTCTGGAGCTGGAGCTGCCTCCGTCCAGACTCATGGGGGAGCATGAGCTCGACGGCCTGTTGGAGTCGCCCAGTAAAGAGGTGGACCCGGGCTGCTGGGGCCGCAAGAAAAAGAAGAAGAAAAAGAACTCGCAAGAAGATACGGTGATTGGACATAGACTCTTTCTTCAGAGGAACAGACATACACCAGCTGATGTCTCTTAGCTGCAGGCGGAAATGTCCCCTTAAATACTCGGATAAGTCAGATAAAAGTCTAAACCCTGGAACCACAGTCAGTGATGGACGGGGAAATGATCTGGAGTGTGATCTGGCTACTCCAAAATGGGGCAGTACATTTAAAAACCCTAAACATCCATTACATTGTTGGTATTTAATTTTAGAATAGGTATATGTAGCTTTAATAGTTCAGAAACAAAGTAAACCTGTTTGTTTTCATCACTAGAACACACAAATGTATCTCCCTCTTGTCCGTTGGGTGGCGCTATTCCATAATGCTGCATTTCCCAATAGCCAGTACGTCCGGTTATCAGATGTACTTGTTTTTTTTTTGTTTTTTTTTCGCTTAAATACAGCTGAATCTTGCATCTTCAAATTAACACTAGTGTCCGGATTGTGGTGTATAAAGCCATTTTGAACCTACTGACAATTATTATTCCTTATGTTTGAGAACTTTCAATTAATTCAATTTTAGACATCACACGAAGTGTTGTTCTAGAAAAAGACCCTGAGTCATGTGCCAGATAAATGTTCTCTGGGTTATTTATTACTTAAATATGTGTTGTCCCGAATTGATGTTTGCATTAAACTGGTCCACCATTCTGTAGTGGGACGGAGTCGGACCCATCCCTGGCTTCTCCAAGTCTCCCAAAGGTGCTGAGATGTTGTGGCACCCCGCTGTTGTCAAACCCTACCTGACACTTTTGGCCGAGAGCTCCAATCCGGCCACACTAGAGGGCGCTGCTGGCTCCCTCCAGAACCTGTCGGCTGGAAACTGGAAGGTATTCAGTGCTGTTTTCTTAAAACCCAACTCATTTACAAGCATGCATACGTTGCACTGTGAAATGTTGTGATATAATGTGTTACTTCCGTACAGTTTGCAGCTTACATTCGTGCCGCCGTGCGTAAGGAGAAGGGACTTCCCATCCTGGTGGAGCTGCTGCGGATGGACAATGACAGGGTGGTGTGTTCGGTGGCTACGGCGCTGAGAAACATGGCGCTGGACGTGCGAAACAAAGAGCTCATAGGTCAGCAGTGATGTGTTCTCTTATATTTACGTACCACTCCAGTCCATTTTGAATCGTTAAGCTCATCTCATATGCAATTGACAACGAGAACTTTTGTGTTCTGTCTCAAATTTGTCGGATAGATGCATGTATCTATATTTGTTTTGTCAATAAAGTTGACAAAACAAATATAGATCAATTCCAGGTGCAGCTTTTTTGTGATTTACTTCATGTTTGATGATGAGAATTTGAAGTTTAGATGGATTAAAATCAAGTGTTATCTAAATAATTGGCACCTCATTTTTCCAAAATAGCTCCTTGAGCCAGACCTCTCCTGGTCAGGATTTATTGGAGGAAAAAGTGCTCCACTGAATGTGTCTGAACAATGCAGCTATTCTTTAAATTATGAGGCCTGAACCATAAACATGAAGCAGCACGGTGGTGTTGCTGGAACGGCATGTACGTTTGCAAGATTCACATTGGGTTTTTTTATGGTTTCAGAAGCATTTTTACGGTGTTGTTAGAGTCCTAAAGCACAGTACTGTGCTTTTTCCACATGTCGATGATGCCCCTCCCCCTGCAGGTAAATACGCCATGAGGGACCTGGTCAACCGTCTCCCCGGGGGGAACACCACGCTACTGTCCGACGAGACTGTGGCGGCCATCTGCTGCACGCTGCACGAGGTCACCAGCAAAAACATGGAGAACGCCAAAGCCCTGGCTGACACGGGCGGCATCGAGAAGCTGGTCAACATCACCAAGAGCCGCGGAGACAGGTGAGATTACAGACATGAAGCTGTGGAGAGCTCTGTTTTAGCTGAAAGTTAATCTTACTTTTTCTATCAGATATTCTATGAAGGTGGTGAAGGCTGCAGCGCAGGTGCTGAACACACTGTGGCAGTATCGTGACCTGCGGACCATTTACAAGAAGGTGAGTGCGGAGTTCTTGAAGTGAGATTTGTAACAGAAGTTTAACCAAGCTGCCTCCCTCCACAGGATGGATGGACCCAAAATCATTTCCTCACACCAGTGTCGACTCTGGAGCGGGACAGGTTCAGGTCCCAGCCGGCTCTCTCCACCAACAACATCCAGCTGTCTCCCATCAACAACCCCGGCACGTCCAGTTCCTCCGTTGGAAAAGAAGTGGTTCAAGATGTTTGTTTTTAATTGAGATGTTTTTTTTTTATTGTTTGCGTCCACAGCTGCCAGCGCCATGTCGTCTCCTGCCACGCTGAGCACCAGGGAGCAGAGGGAGACCCTCAGAGACTACCAGAGGACTCAGTCCGCTATGCAATTTTATAACTACCAAGGAGACGTCAGTGTGCACAAGAACCACTATACAGGTACTCAAACTGGCCCGGCTACAGGGGGCGCTGTTGCCCTTTAGCGTTCATATTATTTTCAGGGGTGGGATTCGATTAAAAAAATTAATCTAGTTCATCAGAGAATTAATGAATTTTGTTTATTTTGCGTTACTTTGACAATAGCACAATAAATCACGATGGTGGCTATATTCAAGTTTTTATATCACCTTATTTAGACTAAAGCTCTTTTAATGTCTTGAAAATATTTGGATAAGAATTTCAATTTTATAAGAATTTCAAGTCCATTCAAAGTAGTGGAAACCCTGGCCTTTGTGTAGTGAAAAACATCCCTGAACAAAAGCAAACAGATGCTTTTGTTTGCTTTTGTTCAGGGATTCCTCCATGTTTGTTGTTGTTGTTATCATCCTAGCTGCCACGTGTCTTGTGCATCAGTGGGATCAGTGGACCAGGAACTCCTGCACTGACAAAGGTTCCCTCTTGTCTGGAGAGCAAACTGTTAAATGAAATGAATTTAAATTAAATTAAAGTAAATTAATTCATCGTATTTAACTCGTTCAAGTCCCACCACTAATTATTTTGTTTCTTTTTACTTTGACCTGTTAGAAAAAAAGAAAAAATGCTGCTTAATACTAATAGTAATGTAACAATGTAATCATTTGCAGTACTTAATGGACTCATAGTACATTTATTTATCCAACATTTTTAGGCAACTTTTTCAGATAGCATGGATAAATCGCCCGTCTTCACAGGACCCACGCATGGAAGCCTGTTAAATGTAATGTGATGGGAGACTGCTGGGAACTGGATGACTGTGTGGTTTCACCTTTAATATGTGGATCTGAACCTGACTGTCTAGGACAGATTCAAACTCTGCAGCTCAGACAGTCACAAGACTAAACCGACTGCAGCCTCTAGAGTTTGCGTTGAAGTGGAAATTTCTGGATGCTCTCTCCAGCCAACAGGATGACCAGCGGCCTGTGTACACATTAGTGTGGTCATTTGGAATGGTCCACTCCCCCTCCCCACCGCCACCCGCTGGACCGTTCGCTCTGTCAACCCACAAATCCGCTCTGTCTCCGTCTCAATTCTGCTGTCTTAAAATACTGAATGTATTTGTTGCTCTTCTTTCAGGGTCAGTGAAGCCTTCTTCATATTACTACCCTTCGCCCACACGAGAGGAGCCCAGAAGAACACAGGTGACTTGAAAGACTTGAATTTATGTGTGGAGGTCTCTTTTAAACCAACAAAGCTTTTTGACGCCAGTCTTAAGCTCCTACCTTAAGCATGGCAGTTTGAAGGGCCACAGACAGGCCTTGTGCCAGACCTTGAACCGACTCAGTCAGAGCCAGAAAACAAGCATGTTCTTGTAAATCACTGAATCCCTCTGGAAGTGTCTGGTAGCGCAGGTTCTGATCCATGCACCGAGCCGACGCGTCCGCGCCACTCGGCTAATGCGAAGTGACGCACGCGTTTTCCGCTGCCAATGAAAGGTGGCGCTGCCAAGGACCCGGCCCGTCAGCTATTGTGTGAGGGAGAGTGGATGTGACTGGGATGATTCGGACGGTCCGGGTTCATCTCAGGCACCTGTCATGGCGGGACTCGTCCGCGTGTGCACGGTCAAACCAGTCGCTGATGATCAGTCCCGCCTGTGTGGTTGTGTTGTAGTGTGCGAAGAACAGATTCTGATTCATTTCACATTTTTAAAAAATCTTAGCATGGTCACTGGTTCTGGCTCCAGGCGACTCTGGGTTGGAATTCAAACCTTCTGTCTGTGTGGAGTTCTGTTCACTGCATGCCTTCCTGAGGTTTCTCTGGGCACTCTGGTTTCTTCCCACCATCCAAAACATTCATTGATGAGTGGAACTGTCTGGGGCGTGCGTGTGTGCGTGAGAGGTTCTGTGTCTTCATGTCAACCCACTTACGGATACTAGCACTTGAAAATAAACAGCTACAATACTGGTTGAGAGAGTAAAAATTAGGATGACAATAAGAAATAATGAAGATTTTTTTTTTTAATCGGGCAAAAGACAGTCAACTTTCAGAGAGACCATCTGATCTTGGGGGCTGCGAGGGGCTGGGCCACATTAACAATTCCCTATATGAGCGACATTGCTAATTCGTGTTGGCTAACTTAACAACACAGTTGGCAGCTGGCACACGGTCACTCGGGAACAGAAGATGCACTTGATAAAAGTTAGGAAAACAAAGTCGAGCAGGAAGATACTGACCCAAAAAGATGTGACAAAATGAAGTAGGCAGTTCATTCTTTCATTCTTTGTCATTTCGGATTGTTTGCTTTCAGCCGATGTATTACTCCGAGGAGCCCAGCAGGAGGAGCTATGACACGTACCGGATGTACATGCAGCCTCCTCGCTACGACGACCCCTACATGGACGAGGTCATCACCTACGCTCCCACTGTGGACTACAGCTCGCAGCCTCGCACCAACTTTGTGGACATTTACGCGAGCACGCGGAGGCCTTCGTACCGGGCCGAGCAGTACCCGGGCTCCCCTGACTCTTGGGTGTAAACATGAAGTTGCCAAAAAGTGTTGAGTTTATGGAGTCACGGGGGGGAACACAAGAGACAAAGCCTGTGTGTGTTTTAATTGGATGTGTTTGTACGCAGGAGAGTTCAGATGGAAAGATGGAAGGAGCGGGCGAGTGCCAAAGAAGGAAATCCTGGAATGTTTTTTTAAATTATTTTTTCAATCTAGTGGAGGAATGATGAAATGGTGCTGCGAGAGCAAGCTGGACAGTGAGTGTGTGTGTGTGTGTGTGTGTCCTGCTGTCTCGATGTTAGTGTCATTCAAACCTTAGCTGCGATATGAAGGGGCGAGTCATGTGAGCGAGGATCTGCCGTAAGAGTCGAGATGGAGTGTGTGTATGTGCCAAGCCAAAGTGGATCATGAACTCTAATCTGTAAAAAAACAAAAAACAAGAGATGAAAACCACCACAGAGGTTGTGTAGATGTTGTACAGAGGGATCAGATAGTACCTGTCGTCCTTGTGTCCTGAACCGTCGTCTCCATGTTGTTGTACATAGAAACCTGGTTTACACTCATCCGCAGTGGTGATACATGAACTTGTGCCATATTAGATCTATAGATATGAATATGAAGAACACGTGTGGAGAACAAAGTCTTCGTCATACCAACCTGCTATGAAAATAAAAAGGTCAGTTTTGTTTTTTAAGATCTCATCATCTCCTTTTCTTTGGTCTTCCTGTTGGAACTTGATTTAGAGCTGCAGGTGCCGTCACCATAGCAACAAGCGAGTCTGTGCTGCTGCTGCGTGTTCTCCACTCCGCCACAAGTGGCGTCAGTCTTGGGATGAATGGCAAGTCAGTATCATGAAATGCAAAGACGAAATGAAGATAACAAAACGTACTTATGCAGTAGTCATGAGCTAGTACTAATGAAACTAGATCAAACACGTCATTTGCTTTGACTATGTTAAGCCTGTGACAAAAAATAATAAAAGAAATAGATGAAATGTTTGCTCAAAGAAAATGCTAAGTAACATTCGAATTTAGGACTTACTTATTTCTATATACAGTGGTACCTCGGTATTCGAGCAAGTTGAAGTTCGAACAAAAATTTTGAGATTTTTTTGCTTCAGATTTCGAACGAAAATCCAGAACTCGAAAGCCCCCGAAAAAAGCTGGAAAAAACATGACGTGCGCGGACCGATCAGCTGACCCACGAGGCACTTTGTTATTGTGTATAACGCAGCCTCTGTATGCAGACGTGTCCCGTTAGCTACATTTACTGACTGTTTTATCTTCATATTGGGGTGTAAAACCTTTCCTGTCTCTGCACTGGACCGTGGTAGAGTGTCACAGGGGAGGTGCTCGCTCTCCACACCTCCGAGGCTGGAGCGCTCACTCCAGGGTTTGATGTCCTGTTGTGGGCTGGAGCTGGGACAGGGATGAGGCGAGTCTGGGACAGAGCTAAGTTACTTGGTTTATGACTTTGTCACAGCCAAACTGCACAGAAGCGCACATTCAGAGCTGGACACGCACCGGGCACCTCTTCACTTCTAGAGAGACGTCTCTCACTCGGCAACCCCTCCCACATGCAGCGGCCACACACATAGAGGAACAGCGCACCTGCAGCAGACACTCTACATTCACTCCTACAAAAGACTATTTTATGGCTTGGAACACATTATTTCTTTTTCCGTTCATTGTCATGGGAAAAATCCATTCAGATTTCGAACAAATCGCTTCTCGAACGGCCGTCTGGAACGGATTGTGGTCAAGAACCGAGGTACCACTGTATATGTATCTATATCTATATATATGTCTATATATCTATACATATATACACTCATTTGAAAAGTAAAATTAAGTTGTAAAACTATCAACTAACAATAATAGTATCATGCCACCAAATGCTATCTGACTAAAACTGAGTAATGTAAGTAATTTGACGTCACAATAATACAACTCAAACTCAAATAATGAGAAGTCAAATCATTATTTATACTTTATTTTCTATTACCTCAAATAATTAAATTGATTACAAACAAGACAAGCTATGCTAATAAGCTAAAGAGATATGCTAAAGATGCTAAGGAGTTGCTTGTGAAAACAGAGTAAACTAACTATAAATAGCTGTGTTGGTCATAGGTTCAAATAAGTGATGAAATGCTGCATCATACAGTGAACTGCTGAATGATGAAAGATGAAAGGAGAATATGAAAAATCAGATGGAATTCTGGGACAGTGAATGTCCAAACTTTAACATTAATACTATATATCTAGTCGTAGTAGTAGTAGCAGTAGTCGTGGAGTTAATGCAAATAATAGAGGGACTAGAGAAGGAGCGGAATTTAGAGTCTAAATCAAGGGGTTAATTTCTGCAGAGTAAAAAATGTGTGGCAAAAACAAAACAGAACGGACATGCGGGGCGTGTCGCGATGACGTCACGAGCGTCAGCGCATAAATCTCCGAGCCTCCAGTCGCAGCCGTCTGTTGTTGTTCTCCCAACTTTTCCGCGATGGTGCAGAAAGTCCACAAGTCCGGGTCGAAGGAGAAGCCGGAGCTGAAGGCAGGACACGCTCGAGCAGGTAACCTGGTCAGTCGGTCCGCTGGAGCTGCAGGAAGCGCCGTTGTTGTTTGACCCACTTCACTCACGCTGATGCTGTGCGGCGGTTACACAGCAGCTCCACCAGTCAGTTGCTTTACATTTGGATTTACAACCGCGCTGGTGCGTGTGGCTTGTTTGGCGGCACCAACATGTGCCAGTGTGAAGTTCCTTCAGTCTTCCAGAGAGACCTTGAGCTGGGGAAACGCGTCAGTGGTCGAGGAATGTGTGGCACGGCACTGGCTGAGGACTGTTGCTGCAAATGCTTCTGATTGATGCGGAAGTTTCTTTAAGTAATAATACATTTAAGTAACATATCAATGATGACTTGATGACGAAGACTTCAGTTGCGTTGTTTATCGCTTACTTTTCTCAAATGTCTTGGTCTTAAATAACGTTTTAGTGTCGGCAAAATGCATAGTCAGGACCCCTGATCTTTTGAAACTATTTAATAAACAAATGTTTTTGTGTACGTTCTATGATTTTGTATACTGTTTTTTAGTGCCATATGAGACTATATCAACTTTCTCACTGATGATTTGCATTGTTTTAATCTGTTTGAAAAGCTACCACTAATACTTTTTGGTGTCTCATTTATTCTGGATTTGTATTTATATTTAAATTTGATAAATTTGAAAATCAGTTGCTTCAAAGAAGTCGGACTCAGTCGGCTTACTTTAATCCCGATTTAGGGTTTTAAGCGTGATGAGGGTGTGGCCCTGTGCGCACACTCTTTCTCTAAAATGCATCACGACTGTTATTTATCTGTTTGTCCCCAGTGAAAGCTGGTGGTAAACGGGTTTCAAAGAAGAGTCTGGAAGAGTCCGGCGTCCAGGACATGAAGAGGCCTGAGAAAGTCAGGCAAGTGCTGAGGGAAAATATCGATATATTCAGTGAAATCCATTGACACTTGTGGTTTGAGACCCTTTGTCCAGGGCATTGACTTAGATGTTTCAAAGCTACTTCTGCTCCTCCTCTCCCCCCTGCAGGCCTCCAGTGGCCTCCAACAGGATGCAACAGATTGGCATTCTTCTCACCGGAGCGCTTGATAAGGTAAAAGCTATTCGTGTCAATAATGTCCTTTCAAATCACTGACTGGGGTTTTGACTCGCATCGCAGCTGAGCCACGACTTCCCCGAGACTCCAGTGAGCGTGCGACACAGCAGGCTGCGCCCCGCGGTGGAGAAGCCGCACGTGCAGCGCTCTTACTTCATCCAGCAGCCGCGGAAGTACTGAGCGGTGTTGGTGAAGCTGCGGGGGTCAGAGGTCGAAGAAAGTGGGTCTGGGATTCAGGACGTTCGGTCTGTGTTCCGCAACTTTTAGGAAACTTCACTTTGCATGTGCTTTGCAGGGAAGTGGAAAAGTTGACCAGATGTGGGTCCAAGTATGTTCGCCTTAAAGATATTTTGTACGTCGCTTGGCACTTGTTAGATCACGTGATCAATAAACGATTCGATTGCATTAGTTTGGTTGATTTAATGCGCATTGACCACCGCTAGATGGCGGCAACACGACGCTGAAAACTTGACCAAACTGGTGGAACTTGGTCTTTTTATTTTCATTTTTGTTTTTCCTTTTTTTTTTTTTTTATTGCAAGAACCATACATACAGTCATAAACAAGCCCATTACAACTGTTCACTGCACAGGTATATGTGGATGGGCGATATAAATATCAAACATAAATGAAAATAAAGTAACACGTAAAAATAAAAAATGTGCATTCTGTTTGTAGTGAAGTGTTTAATAGACTCTCTGTGCAGAAACCAATTGAGGAAGGGGATCTGCGAGATGTCGATCTCTATCTGAAGTCGTTTCTTAACAATCTCTTTGCGAGGATAGATTCTAAAAGAGGTTTCCCTGACTTTCTAACCTGTCTCTCGTTTGCCGGCACCGTCTGTGTGTGTGTGAGGGCAGCAGTGATGTGCTGGAGGAGCGCAGCACTTGGTGCTCTGCTGACGGTCGCGCTGACCCTGAGTGGATCACCGCAGTGTCCAGCCCGCCGCACCTCACACAGGGGAGCGGCAGGAAGTGGTACGCGGCCTCGGAAAAATATCACGGATATTACTCGCAGACGCGCAAAACCTAGTCTCACCACGAGAGGGCGCCACTGTAGACTTAGAATTGGCTTCTCGGACAGAGTCTCCTGGTGTCGAGCTCAGTGGGTGGCCTTCCTCCTGAAGACTGCGCTTCTCCATAAAAGCGAGTCCAAGAGAGGATCGTGGGTGAAATCACACAACCAACTAGCATTCTAATGAAATGGAAAAGCGGCAGGTGCATGTCAGGTGTTTTGTAAAAGTCTAAGTGTCGACAAAGTTGCCTGAATGTATTTGGTGGTCCTACGATTATTTTTAAAAACGTTTTAAAGGGGAAATGAAGCGTCAAATGAAGGATTATCAGCCACTTTCTACCACACCCGAATCATTTATATAAAAAAAAAAAAAATATATATATATATATATATATATATATATATATATATATATATATATATATATATATGGTGTTGGTGGGACCCCCAATGATCATGGCAATAAATTCTATTCTACTTCCTGGTCTGATAAAGATCGCGTCATGATTGGCTGACTTGCACAGGCTATTGCTTTTATTTGCCATCGCTCAAAATCTAGAATCGACTCACAGCTCCAAGGAAGATAGATTTATTTATTTATTTACAGTGGAAAATGTGCATCAATGAACCAGCTGTACACGTCAGCCCATCACGATTCCT
Organism: Synchiropus splendidus; assembly: GCF_027744825.2. NCBI lineage: Eukaryota > Metazoa > Chordata > Actinopteri > Syngnathiformes > Callionymidae > Synchiropus > Synchiropus splendidus. The sequence goes on along the minus strand of NC_071343.1, from coordinate 14,134,544 downwards.
GGAGTCAGAGACCAACACACAGCTCTGGTTCTTTAAGGGAACAAAGATGCCAGTCGTCTTTTGCACTGACAATTGTTGCGGCTCTCAACTGTTGTTGATCGTGACACTTAAATTCCCAAGATGAGGCTTGTGAGGAAAATCTCGGAGATTGGAGGACAAAACGTGTTCAGTCACATTTTAATTCGACCTAGTGGGGTGTCTCTTGAATCCCGCTGCTGCCCCCTCGACCTGGCTTCTGCTCATGGGGAAATGGATGGGTGGTTCTTCTGTGTGCTTTAGCCTTTCGTTCTAAAGTAAAAGGAATAAAAGCTTATAAAATAAAGTCAGGAATTTCAGTGGACAAAAGTAAATGAGTACGCAGACACGTCCTCAGCATAGCCGACATGTTGTCACATCCATGCGGTATGTACACAACCACGGGTGGGAGGGGAGGGGAGAGGGTGAGAGGGGGAGAGGGGGGGCTCGCCAACCCTCTGGTGATGTTCCTGCCGTCCAGATGACCTCATCCTGAGAGGAGGAGGAGCCCGCGCTCCTGGAGCTACCTTGGATCAAGTGGACCAGTCCGTGAAGTTGGAGTTTCCAGCGAGGAGTGGAGGAACTATTCCCGGAACTTTCTATCCATGACATTGATCAGGTGAGAGCCACGGAACCGGCGTTGACGCTGCGGAGCTTCCGCCGGACTCAGAAGGAGTCGCTGGCGGCGGCGCGGTGGCGGGTTGCCGGGACGGAGGAAGTGTCGGGACATGTCCGAGAGCAGCCTCCGGAGCGGGGGACGGCGCTGCTGGAATTCACGTCTTAGTTGCTCAACTTTTATGTCACGCCGTTTTAAGTGTGAGTTAGCTTCCGGAAAAGTTGGCGTTGGCGCTCGCTTCACTTTTCTTCAGTGACAAAGTGTAAATGCGCAGTGGAACTAGTTCGCTTTCGAGATGAGACGAATAGCTCTAAATTCACTTTATAACCAACGCCTTGATGTAAAGTGGAAGTTGTGTAGCTTATATATATATATATATATGTATAATTCAAAATATATCAATTGAAGTCATTTTGTTTTTCAATTGGCGACTGCCAGTAGCAGAAATACTCACAAATGTTAACTCAGCATAGTTTGCTAACTCATCTTATTTGGATTTTTTTCTACGTATTCTTAGTACTTACTAACTGGATGCAATGCTCAATACTTTGCAGCTCATTTCATGTAATCTGTGTGAAAAAATAAAAGAAACAGGTGCTTATAAAATCGAAATATTGAAACACAAATGTAATGAGAGGGATTTAGACACGTGTTTATGCTAGTTTTAAATAGACTACATTTTGAGTTTCATATTGATTTGGAAGTAGTTTTACTGAAGTCACTGTGGCGGTGGTGTTGTCAAACCTGAGGCCATTCCATCCTCCGCTGGTGTGTGTGGGGGGCAGTCGTGTACTCTCCCACTGCTTGTCTCTTCCGGACACACTGGTTTCCTCCCTCCACATGTTACGTTAATTTATGACTGGTAATTGGCCGCAGGTGTCTGTCTGTGTGTGTGCGAGTGGTATTCTGTCTTTACCTCACCTCCTTCTAGGTGACCGGTCCAGGGTGTCCCCCACCTCCAGGATATAACCGATGAAGTATGGCTGACAATTGGCTGTAGTTTCATGGCTAATGCTGCAGGGGTGTGTTGCCCTAAACCACCAGGAAGGTCGAAGGGTCAACCAACTTTATTTGTTTACACATCCTTCAAATTTTCTGCTTCCAGCCAAGTTAAATCAGGATATAGAACTTTTTTTGTTTACAGTTTTTCAGGCTGATTTTCCAGCCGCTGCTTCACGACACGCCTCCCTGCATTTCTAGTCATTCTGCTTGTAATTTAGCAACTGTTTTTTTTTTTGAAGATGAGGAGGCCGTTTGGGGAAGATAAGTGATATTTACTGCAGAGCGAGTTACCAGGATGCAGATGTTTGTGTCTGTGTGGTCTCGTTTGATGATAATGTATATTTTGCCGCTCAACGAGGTGGTTTTTGTGACCAGAATCCAGATATAGAGGAGGCAGAACTGTAATCTTGCCCGCCTATGCAGATTGAGTCAGTGAAGTTTGACCGCTGGCGGCCTCTGACTTCTGCTGTGCTCAGCACTTTTCCAACGGGGGGATCTCCTTGTTAGTCATGCAGGTTGCTTTGAAAACAAGCGCTGTCTTTTTGATGCGTCTGTCAGCGCGTGTCAGTGATTCATCGCCTTCTCCTCGGATGCTGTCGAAGAGCATGACCTCAGTTTGGCGTTTTACCTTGAACGAATTGGCCACAACGCTCGCAATTTCCTGTGTTTGAATCGCATGTCTCTGGGGCAATTCCGCTGTATCTACAGTCTCCATTTCAACTCCTGCAGGTGGAGCTGACTTTGTCGTGGAGACTGTCTTGAACTGTTGCTCTCTCTTCAGTGGCTGTTTTGACATGTTGATATGGATCATTTTTGCCTCCCAGACTGGTTCCCATGCTCTTCAGCGAGCTGGCTGCCATGGGCTGCTGGCACCGGAGCCACGTTGTTACGGCTGTGGAGGGAAAGCTAGTGGACCCTGTGACCCGCTCGACGGACATCACTGACTTGTTGTTTATGAATGTGTGCACAGAATGAAGTCAGGGCTGTGTAGGAACGTCTGTGACTTCAAGCAGGAAAGGCCTGTTCTTACTGACTTCCCTTCCACGACAGAAGCTCTTTCCAACCAGCTCCGGGTCTTTTATATAATGAAGATGCACAACAACAGTTTAAGTTCTAAAGTTAAAAGAGCAAAAAGTTTCACCAAAATATGGTCCCTGTCAAAGTTGGTTATTTTAGCTTTTTAGCGATTGAAGAGCTCATGCTTTTGCTCAGTTCTATAGTCTTCTATTCAAAGATGTCAGTAGGTTTTGACTCACCAACGTTTATATATAAAAAAAAACCCTTGAACAACAATAAAAGAAGATCCAGAAGAAAAGAAGTCAAATGTGATATGAATTGTTATTATCCGTGGTACCTTCAAGTGCGCGGGGTGAATCTAAGAGCGCGGGCCGCTGCACGTGCAGATGAGCCGTCATGCGGTGTGTATCTGAAACACGTGTGCGTTTGGAAGTGCTCCCGCTCCACAGCTGTTTCAGATTGACATTTTTTGGTCGGCCCACGTTAAAGCTCCCCAGGCGGCGGGAGAGGCCGAGCCCCTAAAGTGTCCCCGACTCTTAGCAGCAGTGTTTGTGGTGGCGGGGGTGCAGAGGCTCAGCTCGGGATTCATTTTGTTTGCACAGGCTCTGTGATAATTATATTACTTTCCCAATGTTTGTTTGAGCTCTTAGTGCTACTGCTGCTGCAGCTACAGGTGAAACTCACGGCCAAATGGAGGTAAAGTGGCTGTGATCATCGTGCAGCGCTGGGACCTCACTGTCACTCCTGAGTTTTAGATTCAAAATGAAATATGCTGTGAATTTAGGATGAATCTGAGTCCCGTTCTCATCGCTATGCTGACAAGAAGTAGCCGCTGGGTATTTAAATATCATTCAGGCCGCAATGAGATCTGCTTGAATTGGAGGTGAAAAATAATTCCACTAATTCACTTAACAAATTCAATAAATATCAGGCACTATCCATCAACTGACAAACATTTGAAGATGAACTTAAGATAAAATTGCATAAAACTTGATTATGATGACAAATAATACTTAAATACATGAAAATAAAGTTGTTTTATCCAGAAAAATATATTTATTCTAGACAATGTGAGAGTTTTTAATGAAACAAAAACATGACATTCAAGAAAGGAAAAAGGAAATAAAAGCTGTTTCAATGTGGATAAACAAAAATGCTGCACAGAAGTGAAACGTGAGAAAGCAAAATAAAGTACATTCACACAGCAAGCAAGGCCGTAATGTATAGCAGATTTTTTTGGATTACTGATGTTGGATTCTGTCACATAAGCACCTGAAGAAGAGCAATTTGTCTCTTGTCCCTCTTCACCATGAGTCACTTTGCTTCACTTCCCTTTTATCATCTTGCGAGGTCTCAGTCTGCTGCAGATCAGATGTTTTGCAGTCATAGATGATCATGCTTGCAACTTGCCGGTCCATATCTAGGTGCTTTTGGCTGCACCCTGTGAACCCAATACTTGGTATTACGTTTATATCCCTGCAGATTATCAGCTCCTGGAACACTCGTCCTGACAGCCACAATGGAAGTGATTTAATCGCCCTTCTTTAGCAGCAGACCTCAGGCGTGCTGTTGTCATTACTCAAATGATCATCTCCATTATCAACAATTTGTCAGTCGATTCATAACGTTACACACTCGGGGGAACTTGGGGAAATACCATTCAGTGAGTCAAGACTAATCCTGGGTCACACTGATCTGAGGAAACATTGAAATGCCGACTGACCTAAATCCTACCGCTTTTACAAGACGTCGCTGAAATCTTCCATATTTGGAAAATCCTGCCGAGCTGACGTCCTTTCAATTCACCTCATGTTACGATGGAGAGCGATAATGCGTTTTTATCTCCTCTTTCTGGAACGTCCTGTGGCTTTAAACACCGCTGGTTAACTGTTAACCAAAGGGCAAATAACTGGCTTCCTGGGAGGCAAATTTCCAAGTAAATAATTGCTGCGTGTAAATGCAGCGACACTTGTCGCGATCTGGGAAAGTCAATAATGAAGCGTGAATCTGATTGTTACTGTGTCTTAGTCACAATTGTTGGTTTTAATCCGTTGAGTCAGCTTGTTATTGATGAAGGTTTGCCAGAGGAGGAAGTCAAACTGCATCAGAATTTCAGTCTGATTTAAACCCGTGGGAAGCTGAGAGGGGAGTTTTGGCATGGATCTGTGATGTCTTGTCTTATCCCAACATTTTAGCGTCAGGTTCAGTCAACTTCCTGAGCCCCGGGTGGAACTGTGAAGGCTGAGACCTTATATCGCTTCTAAACATGCCTCGACTCTCTTCCAACGTCACTCTTCGACTGAAAATGTTTCCTTTTTTGCACAATGTTGGTAGTGTCTTAACACGTTGGCCCTAGTTCCTACGTCAATCATCGGGAGGAATCTTGAGACGTACAGTTTTCCCATGGTAGAAGCCACGCTTTGACGTCCCACCCCCGAGGAAGACGGCGTCTGTTTGATACTGTATTGACTTAAGGCGAGAATCCTTGAATGAGAAGCATTTTTTCAGCTGCGGCTTCAATGGTCACAGTTTTTTGGAAGGCTTGAGAAAGCAGAACTCTATTTGTGGACTGCTGATTGATCAACTTTCAGTTGGGTTTAAAATATTATACTCTGAAAAGCTGCATTGGTGCTGCGTTCCAGTTCCCTCGTGGAAGTCAGACCCGGGATTGACGGCACTACAGAGTCCTGTGTGGTCCAGTTATCAAAGTTGATTTGTGACATACACAAAGCTATTCTTGTGTCTTGTCTGGGTTTAAGCAACTTCTTGATAAATTGCGATTTCCACCAGGATTTTCTTAAAACTGTCATCACCCCCCAAAATCCCTGATAAATACACATTAGACAAACAATGGTCCGGCTGGGATGCGCAACTTGGGTTTCGCGACTTCAGTCATTATGAGGTTTCTTTTTGCATATTTCCATGAACAACACGCAGAAAACCACCGCCATCGCATCTACCATCATGATTTGTCACGTCTTATCCTCGTGTTTCGATGTTTATACTTTGATTTAATATGTTCACATGAGATTTCATCTTTCAAATGATGGCGTACCGTCACCCTCTGTTAGCAACTAGCAACTTCCTGTTGACGGAAGCCACCTAGCGTACTTGGGGCGTGTGAGGATTCTCCCACTTCCCGACTGGGAAGTCTTACATTGACTGGTGTCACCAGGGGGCGCAACTGGGAATCTCCCAAGTCCAACTACAACTGGAAGGTGAGCTTGTTGCTCAATGAATGTTGATAGCTTTGTTTTTAGCCATTAGCTGCAGCTAGCAGCACTTAGCTTGCACAGTCAAACACGTTTTCTTCTATTAAAGATTCAGATAGAAGTTCTTCCGCAATCACTTGTGGCGCGTTTTTTATGTTTCGTTGTTGATTATATGAAACTGTATGGGTGTTACAGTGACCTCGAATACACATGAAATTCACTTGGATTTGAGCAGCTTCCGCAGCTCCAGCTTTCCTTTGTAGATAGTTGAGTTCATGTCTTTTTGTGGAAATTCAGTTGGGATTGTATCTTTATTGATTTAGTGGGATTTTACCTTTCATTCACGCAACAATCTTCTCAGTGGGGAAGGATTTAACGCAATTATTTGGGCTGTGACCCCAGAGAGTGAATAATAGGCAGCACGCTGTAATGACAATCATATTTCCTATCTTGGCTGCGCTGAGCGGTTCTGTCCATAAAAATTATTAACAGGGCCAATGACGTAAAGTCAGAGCGGATACCAAGTTCCCCGGGTTTGAGTTGGACTCTTTGGCAATGTGGACGGTGTCGGTTCCAAGCGACTCACATTAGTCGCAACTGAAACTTCCACTCTGCTAGGGTCATGTCGCGAAACCTTCACCATGAAGTTCCTCGAGTCATTTCATAACTTTCTCAGCATGAACACGATGTAAGTCCAGCCCTTCTCCTCTAGATGTTGGTGAGCCTTCCCCATGAAAGCGTGTTTGCCGCTGTGTTTAGAGGTGTGGGCCGTGCAGGATGTCAGGCCGGAAAAGTGCTTGTTTAAAAATGTCTGTCCTTTGTTTTCCTTCCCTGCCTCTTATGTTGGTGTGAATACCCACAATGGCTGACATTGAGCCGGAGCCGTCCTTCATACCTTCTCACTAGGTTTCCTCCTTCAAGGTCTTGTTAGCTAACGTCCCATTGTTTATGAGCTCACAGCAGAGGCCTTGCTTTTTCTCTTCCGCTGGCAGCCGAGGAATAAATCCAGAGTTTAATAAATGGTTAGACATGCTGTTGTGTGCCTGTAGCTGGATGAAAGCAGATCGTATAAAACTTAATGAAAGTATAGATGAGTGAAAAACAGCGGTAATCTCAACGTATTAAAAGTGAAAACGTCTGGTCGATTAAGGGTGACGATTGTCTTTCCCTGTCTCTGAAGTTGCAGCAAAGCTGAACTCTGCAACCTCAATTAGACCCAAACTTTTTTGGAACTATTGTCTATTTGTTGGCTGTTAATAGTGGCAGTTGCATGCTTGTCCTCACTACGCCCTCCCGACCTATTCAGAGTGTGCGCTGCCATTCACCCTTTGAAACTGGGGCAGGCTCCAGCCCTCTTGAACCCCAGCATACCTGGAGAAAATGCTAAATCGTAGGATTTGTGAATGTCTCTCTAGTGAAGTGTGGCTTGCAATATCAGCACTTGCTCACCCGACTGTTTGGATTTGGTCAAGGTCAAGGTGATGCCCTTAGCCCCGCCAGTCCACATTCATTCTCATGTTGACCTGAACCTGAGGTGGATTCACCTATCCTGGCACCATCCCAAATACTAAAAATGCTCCTCTTCATGAGTTTTCATCAGATGCTATTCTAAACAAGGATGAGCATTTGACATTTTTCCTCGTGTCGACAGATGAATTGAAAGGTGAAGCTTGGTTGTGAACTCTTTCTGAGGCGCACACTTTCTATTAACTTGAAAGGCATTAGTCACCGAAAGCTACTTTCAAGTCGTGTTTACAGCCTCCTGTTTCTCTGGAAAAATTGCTTCATAAACCCAGCACAAGGTCAACCGGTTGTCAAGGCTGTCACGTTTCCACGGCAACAGTGTTGAAAATCTGAAACCAATTATTCATGTCCAAATGATTTGATTGGATGCTTGGGACAGTCTGAGGAAAAAGCAGGGTGTAGAGGGCTGGTGCGGCAGATCTGGGCTCAAGTGTGAACTCTATTATCTTGCACCTCTCGGCGGACAAAGCAGTTTTCTAATTCACCAGCCACAGATGTACCAGAAATCCTGCCAGAGGCAACACAGACAAACAATCCTATTTCCGCACTATATATAGCCGTCTTCTCGGATGACCGTGTTGAAGCTGGATGGCTCCATTAGCCACATGTCACGCCTGCATTGTGCAGGTGACACTCTATTCTTCTGCGCCACCTGGAGAGACCTGGTCTCCATCAAGACAGGAATGACCCACTAAAACTCAGTCACGACCTTAAACCCTGACGTTTACTATATCTTGTCAGGAAACCGCATTACTCGGACTGCAACGTGCCCCTTCTGACCCGGGCTTATTTAAGGAGATGGATGGCCCATATGTGAAGGTTGGGGAGCACATCTGGGAGATAGACTGCCGCTTTTTCCTTGTCAGCTCTTTCCTTCCAAAGATGAGGCTCCGGATCGGGCACTTGATTTACCGTAGGGGCCAAACTTGGTGATGGGTCTGTATGGAATTTTAAAAACCGCACCATTCTATGACAGGAAACAGAGTATAGGAGAAAGCTTGTTGAGAAGTACATGTAACATCCGACTTAGGACCGGGATCGATTCCGACCAACCGGTCATAAGTCAGATTGGACGTAAATGGAATGCCATTCAAAATGGCCGACACGAGGGTTATAGGTGCTACTGTAGTGGTAGATGGCTGTGTGAGCGTGAGATGCTGGGGTACTGTGCTGCCGTAACTGTCGTACACGATGCTGGGCTGCTATGTGCTGCGGTGCCAGACTTTGAATAAAAGGACATTATATAAGTACGGGTGGACGTAAGTCGAGCAGGTTGTAAGTTGGATGTTACTTGTACACTCGGTTGTAGTTAACCAAAAAAAAAATCCCATCACAATGAACGGAAAAAGAAATAATGCGTTCCAAGCCATAAAATAGGCTTTTGTAGGAGTGAATGTAGAGTGTCTGCTGCAGGTGCGCTGTTCCTCTATGTGTGTGGCCGCTGCATGTGGGAGGGGTTGCCGAGTGAGTGACGTCTCTCCAGAAGTGAAGAGGTGCCCGGTGCGTGTCCAGCTCTGAATGTGCGCTTCTGTGCAGTTTGGCTGTGACAAAGTCATAAACCAAGTAACGCTCTGCCGATATATATATATATATATATATATATATATATATATATATATATATATATATATATATATATATATATATATATATATATATATATATATATATATATATATATATATATATATATTGTTGTACACAAGGGATTTGGACACAGATGTGACATACCAGTGAGATAAGGAGCTGGTCTTCTCAAAAGTAACAGCTCCACTTCACAGCAAGGAATTTACAAATTATTATTGACTTTTGCCTTTTCTATTTGTGTTTTTTTTTTCCCTTATTTTTGGTGGGTATGTTCGTCTTCAGTGTGCCCAGACCTTGTCTGTGCTTGGGGGGTCTGAGACCTAGCAGATGAGCGTGTAAGTCCATATTGTCTGTGTCGATTGCTTGTACCAACAGAACCCTGAGAAACTCAGGGGCCCCTGCTTAAAGTCTAATATACAAACTCCAGTTAAATACACTGCTGGCTCTTTTTTAATGTCTTGAGGAATCTTGAAGCTGCGCTGGGCGCATACCACACGGTCCGGGACGCCTCTCTGAGGAGACATTCTTACAAAGGTTACCGATGCGACCTCACTGCGGCTTAAGCTTTTGCAGTGTTTGATGCTGAATTAGGGAACTTTTTTCTCAACCGTCATGGAGAGGGACGCCTAGGCTAATGTTCATTCAAACCGTGTGGGAAAAAACAGCCGGAAATATCATCATTTCTGTTCTTAATTCCAAATGCTTCAGGTCATTTTTAACATATAACATTGATGTCATGACTGTTTAATGTCAAAAGTAGCAACACTGCTGAGACGGGTGGAGGAGCGAGGTAGGTTGGGTTGGACGAGGCGGACTTGCTGTAGTAACCCCTGCTGGGCCAAGCTCGAAGAAGACGTGTATGGATTGAATTCATCAGTGCAGATGATGTCCTGGTGGCTTCCTCCAGCTGAGCCCCCCAACTGTGACCAGAATTGCTTGCAGTTTCAGCCCAAGAAGAATGAGTTCCTATTATCCAGTGAAGGAGTTGAACTCTCTCAGGGAGTTGTTCACAAGTGAGGGATGAATGGAGCGTGAGATTGATGGGCAAGCAGTGCAGTGGCTTCAGCTAGAGGAAGAGTTTAGAAAGAGCTGAGCCAAAAGGCAAACCTCTAAAGTCGACAGTTGATTTAAATTCTGGTCACAAACAGGAGCAGGGATGAAATGAGTTTTCTCGGCGGGGTGAGGCTCAAAGTGAGAAGCTGGTTGCGTTGGCTCAGGCATTTTCTTTTTCACTTCGTGGTGGGTTGTTCCTCAAACGCCCCACTGGGAGGAGATTTCAAAGTCTGTTTGACTCAGTCCAAATAAGGTCATAATAAAGTTATTTGCCTGTAAACCAAGCACACTTTCACAAAACCAAAATAAACATCTTTATGATTCAATGGCCTCTGAAGTAATTGTGTTGCTCTTGTGTCGTTACAGTGGAACAATGTGACTACCAAAGAAGGCCTAATGTGGGTCGGAGCTGGAAGGAATTTGTCACGTTGGCTTCAAGTGTTTCAAGAGGGCATTACTCATTTCCTTTTAGATAACCTGGTGGTGCTTTATTTGTTGCGCTGGAGATAAGCGGTCGGCTCCTATTTAACCTGGATCTGCTCCACTAACACGGAAGCGTCTTGTTTATGGGCAGAGAGCCACTTCTTTGATCTCATGTTTTGGACACAAGTTCTCCTTGTCTTTGATCGCATTGTTTTCTCCAGAACTTAAGGGCAGCTCAACAGATCCCCCTGTAAGACTGTGTTAGCCTTGAAAGCATTACAACTTGGTTGTAATAAAGAGTGGCACAGCAAATCTAATATTTAACTGAATGTTTATTTTTCAAAATTATGTGGCCTTTTTTGGAAGCCAAAGTTGGAGGGAATCGCTCTCCAGTGGATTCCAGTTGATTTGGCTGGTGGAGAAGAAGCCAAGAAATGTCGTCTCTCGTATGGAGGAAATGGGCTTTTGGCGGCAGCGGACAAATGGAAAAGGATGAGCAAAGAATTCAACCATGAAACCCTCAGAGCTTATGTTGCCGCGCACATGTGTTCCTCATTTCTGCTTCGATTAGAGCTCATGATGAAATATATAGAACTCCTCAGTATGTTTGGAGATCTTTCAAAAGTGCTTGCAATTGTTTAGGTCCACATGGTTTATTTTATATGGCAAGAGCAGCACCTGTACAATAATCCTGTCACCCAAGATGCAGTTTTACACGAATCTTTCTTATTTTTCCATAGAGAAACAGCTTGACTTCAACTCCTCCATTTACAATGAAACACATTATGGCGGCACCGATTGATCGCCCGGGCGATTTATCGGCACCGATATGGGCATTTATGGTATCATCATGATTGTCCGATAAAATGAAAATATTAGCTGTTTTTTTTATTATATAGTTATGGTAAGTTTAATAAGGTGCCTTTTATATTTAGACACTTGGCCTCAAATCACCACGTTAGGCTTATAAACATACGCTAACCGGAGCTGACCACAGGCGGAACCAATGCTAATGGAGTTTTTGTTTTGGACTAGCAGCCGGGTTTTCTTGTTGTAGACCAGAGGTCTCAGCTCAGCAGCTAACATGTAGTCGCTGAAAAGAGCAGCAGCATATTTTCAGCATTCCAGTATCGACCTGTTGTTCATTGTTCATTGAAAATAGAGTATTCATTTTATATGAAGCACTTTATTTTTATTTTTCCCTGCTGAATGTGATTTATTAAAAAAATTGCAGTCTCAATATTCCAAGTGGATCAAATCTCACCCCATGTACTGTATTGCAAGTCATTTGAGTTACATTTGTTCTGTAAAAATTCTTATTTGTGGCAGACTCATGTTCTATCTTGATGCACCTGCAGAACCATGTCAGGCCAGTTTGCAGTGTTGTCTTATTTGTTTCAAGACTGTTCTAGAGTTTAGCCGCGCTATGACACATGATACATATTGTTTTTTTGCACTGTGCCGTGCCAGTAATGGATACTTGAAATGCCAGTTGTTGGCAATGTTTTTGGATTTTGGGTAGGAGGACACCCTTTGAAAAAGCCTAGCGAAGAGGCTACTGGAGAGGCTCGTATTCCCAGGTTGAGCTGCTTCCAAAATACAACACTTATGGGATCGTACAAATCCTGTTAGCCCTCAATGACCCTTCTTTCTCAGTCAGGATGAACACCATGTTCAACGGTCAGCTCAGTCGACCTTATCAAGTAAAACAAGAAGTATGAGCCCAGTTAATAAGTACATCTGTTGCTGTCCTACCTTCTTGAGTCAGGGGATGAGCACTTGGATCTTGTTGCACTGCGACAACACATGAGCTACAATGAATTTCAGAACCCAAATCGTTTTTTTTTAAATCCGATTTCGTTGCACTTCTGTAAAGCATTTGCAAAGAAATGTGATTGTCTTCACATGTCTGCTGTGGAGTGTGAGGAATATATGTTGGGTGTTCCCAGCAACTATAATGGCGGTGCGGTTGCCAGATCTGTCGGTGTCAGCGTGTTCTTCTTTGTATGAGGTTTTGTTTTGGAAGAGGCGATAATGACTCTTGAGGCTTTTTGTGTGTAATTGCTCGGAGCTATTGGATTTATATCCAACAATAAAGTGATTGATACCAGATTTTCATTCTGACCCAACAGGCAATTCATCAGCCACAATCGCAGACACTGATGTTGTCAGCCCGGCTCTGGATGTGTGCTGCTTCTGATTATGTCGTACACATTCCTCGGTTGTGTTGTATTGCTTTTTGGACGGTGCCTCTCATGTCACATTTGGTTGGGGCTCGTCTTTTCCAAGCGTCACGAGTGATGGAGTTTGGTGTGAAAAAGAGGTGGACTTCTTGGTGTTGGAAAACAAGCTAATGTGAGCACGTGCGCCCGGCGTGACCCTTGAGTCCATAATCTGTCGCTTAAAGGGGAGTGTTGAAAATGCACACTTGCTTGGGAACAAGTGTGATAAGCAATTGCAAACACCCAAGTTCAGCCTCAAACTATCCGTTACATGCGAAATTCAGGGCATTCCAGCGTTTTCCTGAGCAACAAGATAGCAGAACGTGCCCTTTTCTGTACAAATATTGGAGCATTCCTTCCACGCAGCCTTCCGCTGCTGACCTGCAGGATTGGGAGTGCTGTGGGAAAACAGCCCCCATTTGCCTTCACCCACTGGAATACCGATACATGAGTGGTGTTTGGGCAAATCACTGGTGGAAAGCTTTGTGTTAATGCAATGAACCCGACAACGTTGTTCTAATCTGATTTGGGTTCTGGGCAAATCTCCCTGCTCCTCATTGTGGAACTGAAGATGCATGTTGCTTGTTTGGCTGTAGCTTTCACTGACTTTAATGTTCTCTTCCCTCAGGGCCTCGCCAGAGAGGATTCCAGGAGTCTTGTCATGTTCAAGGCAGTGCTGAAAAAGAACAGAGAAGGAGGCAAGGGGAGCAAGAAGGACTCAGGTATGTGGCAGATCAAAAGGAAGCCGATGGCCCGCAGCCTGCTGTGACTCTGTCATGCCTCGCCATTCTCGGTACAATCAGAGATGCGGTAGATTTTTGCAGACTCTTATTCACTAGCGCTGTCACTGGGGGGGTGTTTAGGTGATAAGTATATCTGGACATTGGTTATTAGAATCAGAATCTGCTTTATTGCCAGTGTCAGTGAGGATTCCACCAACTGGAAAAGTGCATCAGTACATTGTGCTAAAATAAAATAAAATAAAATAAAATAAAATAAAATAAAATAAAAAGACAATGAGTTAGCTTTGTAAACGATTGTTTAAAGTTTGGTTCTTATCTACATTTTCCGACTGTCATCAGTGAACAACGTCCCATCCATAACAGCGCACTTCCATGCTGCGAGTGTCGCAACCCATGTGATTACACCGGGAAAACAAACATGCCAACCGTGATGGCCAAGCTACGGCTGCAAATTTTGTTCATATTCAGTGAGATTACGGTGCGGAAACACCCTATTCATGGAAACCAGTGTGATGACACAACAAGTAGGGCATTACACAGGCACAAATAATCGGAAAGTTTGGGTGACCTGCTGAGAAAACAGGACGCCCAGTTACTCATCTTTTACAGTTTAGGGCTACATTCTTGCTCACAATGCTAAACTATTGTGACATAAACACATAGATTGCTGGACGCATTTGTCTGTTGGAGAATGTTTGAGATGAAGAGAGGCTCATGGCTCTGACATGGTCAGTCATGTGGTGCCAAGAGTTCAGAGTATTGGAAACGCTCTGCTCCCCGAAGATAACAACAGGTCAGCTGGCTCCTACAGTTTGATGTCTTTATTGTTTAACTGCTCGGCCCAGTCACAACAGATGTGACGGTTCCCTTTGAAATGGTTCCTTCCAGCAAGACCTAGCTTGAGTCAGCCTGCGTTTAAGTGTCTTCCTGTCTGAGTGATCTGTCTTGACATAACTGATTGACCATTTCTGCTTATGCTGCATCCGCGAGCCCAGGCCTGTTTTACTGCCACCCAGGATGAGCTTGCAGGATTACAAACGGCACGTCAGTGAATCATAGTTGTGCCGTGAGCTGATCGAGTTGTCAGACTCATTAGACAACTCTAATCCCCCCTGCACAATAGGAATGGCTGAGACAAGGCGATATAGCACGTTGCTTGCCTGTTTATTTTTAGTTTGGACCCGTCTGCCACTTATGAATCACAGGGATAACTCATCTCCCTTGTTGTCTACTCACACATACAGTGGACAGTGGAAGTCTGGCGTAGTCTTTACTGCTCTGCTCCGTTCTCCAGTTGGGCCTCATTCATCATGCTCGAGCAGCCTCTTCTTCCCTTCTCATGCTGAGACAATAAAGTCTGACCGCTCCTCTCAGTGACCCCACACACTACTTTTAAAGAACAGACATGTATGAGTGGCTTTCTGGCATCCCAGCATGGGAAAATGAGGACTTTTCAAGAGGCCAAAAAATCAGTCAAACCAAGGTTTCCGAAAACTAGATACAGTAACATATATCACTTGACAAATGTTATTGTTTCAATCTCAGTCATTTATCAGAATCAGAATCAGAATCTGAATTTATTATTATAAGAATTTATTGCCATGGTCACTGGGGGTCCCACCAACTAGGAAAGTGCTTCAACATAAAGTGCTGTTAATAATAAAATAAAATAAAATATTATAAAGTTTATTAGTTCAGCCTAACTTGTCTAGTCAGTGTCATATCTCTATCAGGATATATTAAAAAATTCAGCAATATCTTTTTACTGCGCATGTCCTCCAGGTATTGCTCCCTCAGTGGTTGACGCTGTCTTTTCAATAGACAGCTGAGACCAGCCAACTGCAATCCTAGTATTGTGCTTGCTGTTGATCGCCAGCTGAAGCCATTGACTACAACAGGCCTCCTCCTCGATCACGTCTCTGGATTCTTGTTGTCAAGGATGAGCTCAGAAACATGCTCAACTGAGCAGCCAGTCAAAAACACAAGTTTAATATCTGAGTCAAACCTTTCAGTCCTGAATCAAACAAGAGCTTCAGTCCAATGTATTCTTGTAACTCCTTGCTTGATCCGTGTCGCAGATGCGAACAGTTTATCTTGATATTGAGATATCTGGTGTGAATATCAAGGTTTGAAATGTTGTCCATATCATTCAGCCCCACGTTCTTTGGCAAAGGCTGCAGACCATGTGAAACTTTATTAATGGGACGCAAAATGGCCCCCAGGCCTGACTTTGGACATCCCTGCCCTATGCATTCTCTGCCAACCATTTTGCATTGGGCATAAAACCAGTACAAGTAACATCGACTTACGACTGGGAGCTGACGCGAGGGCTGTAGTGGTAGATGGCTGTGTGAGAGTGAGATGCTGGGATACTGTGCTGCCGTAACTGTCATACGTGTTGCCGGGTTGCTACGTGCTGCGGTGCCACTTAATAAACATTTTTAAAAAAGCATCTGCTGGCCGTGGTTGAAAGTACGGGTGGACGTCGGATATTACTTGTATTGCTGCAGGAGTCATGAGGACTGGGTTCGTCCCTGTGACCGTGCTGACACCCCTCAGCGCCATAATTGTTATCGTATCCCTGTGGGTTTTTGTTCAATTTTGCGTCGAGGATAGGATTATATTTTAAGCAGGAACATTTTCGACCATAAAGAGTCCAAACTATAAACGGTGGCGAGGGTTTTGCGAGCCCAGCTTGTGAGCGAAACCTCAATCTGGATCATTATTTATTCTGTAGCCACCCGTAACTGGATATTCCCTTTTCAGTTGTTTGCCGATTTTATTCTGCAAATCAATGAAAGTCTGTCCCACCGCAGTTCTGCCGGCACCCATCGTGGTCATGGCGCACAGACCTTTTTAATTTTCTCTGCGTGGCCCGAGGGACAGGGTTCCTGTAAAACGTAGCTGGGCAAGATATAACTGGAATCAAGGAAAGGAAAGACCTTGATAATGGTGTAATTGCAAGATACTGTAGCTCAGCATATGTGGCTCATGCCTTGGTGGCTGTGGACTGGAGGGAACTTAAAAGCGGCCAAGGAAACTTGGTGGCCATGCCAGATACCACTATAGTCATTAGCTCTCCTGTGGGATCTCCACATAGCCAAGACCACAAAAACACACAGTTTGCTAATTTAGTCTCTGGGCTCCTCCTAGAATCGCCGTCCTCTCTCGCCTCTTAAGGACTTGTTTCTGAAGACTTGCTTGCCCTTTCAAGGTGTTCCTGGTGAATGGTGGAAGTAGTGTGTCCGCTGTGGCCGCATCCGATGTAAAGATAAACAGTACTATAGGCTCTAAATTTACCATCCCTACTCTGCCACATCGCGGCCGCCGAGTCTCTATTATAAGTGCGTTTCTGGGCGCTGGCATGGCTGCAAGGGTGGCATCCTGCTTGATGTGAATGCTACCGAAGGTATTCCAACTCTTTATGAGGCTGAATTAATGCTATTGTTGTCTGTGGCATAATTGCTCAGTGTGACTCGGGGGAGGCGGGTGGGGGGAGGTTAGGTAATCTCTCGGAAAGTCTTCCAAGTGGAGTTTCCCGCTCACTGCGTCTGACGGAGGAAAGCAGCTGCGAGACAGTTGTCTGTCTGTTGGGGATGACGCAGTGTCCATCACCGCCACAAGCATCGGCGCGTACTCTTCTGCAGCAATTATCATCTCAGCTGTTTATTCCTCCGACAGAGACAAACAGATTGGGACTGGAGCCATTTGGCCGAGCATTTCTCGCCGGGTTTGGCAGCGGGGAGGCAGAAACAAGGCACGCACCTGGCTGCTTGTTCAAGAGACGGCTGAGTTATTGACTTGAGCACAAGATTGGGGGGGGGGGGGGGGGGAAACCACAGTTTCCCAGCTGTGTATTTGATAGACTGTAATTACCTTTGTGGCTGTTGTGTAATGTACTTCTTGTTTGGGGTACTATAAACATTGTAATACATGCCTAATAATAAAAACATTTTCTGTCATTTAAGATGATTTATCACAGTGATGTTTTCTTTGTGTCGTCATGATAAGCAATAAAGGATCATCTGTGAATTCATAAGATTATAGTAGTGTTTAGTATCTTGTGAACGTTTGTAAACTGTCATGAAGAGGGTGATAAAAGCAGAAAGCGTGGTATGGACTGACTGCGTTACCCATTAATGAAGTGTGTGTGCGCTTGTGTTTGAAGGACGTGTTTCCTCAGCTGCGGCGGTGACTGGTACACACTGAGTCAACTGTTTCTGTGTGTTCCTCTGCTGTTTTGACATGAAACAGTGATTTGTTGCTAAGGGCCAGGCAACAGCAAATTGGTTACAAAGCAGGATTTCAGTGTCTTGAAGGTCGTGTTCGGGGACTTTACATGCTCCTTGAAATCTGAAATGCTTCTGTGGTATTTATCTGATTTATCTGATTGAATCCCTAAAAAGGTCAACGTGGTGGGAAAGTTTGCTTCCCAAAAAAAAGAATATTACTATTAAAATAAGCACATTAGAACGATTATTATCAAGATGTTTGATGAAGCTGTCAGTTGTCTACCGGCTACTTGCTTTGCTAGGATTAGTAAGCATGCTAACATGGGTGCAGTGTTTAATATAACACTGTTTTTAATTCTTGTCAGGTCGTAGTGCTGTGTGATTTCAGCCACAGGGGGTTTCTTAGGAATTTTTACAGATTTTCTCAGTGTAAACATTTCACTGCTCTGAGAAGTAGGTCAATCGATGGACTTTAGCATGTTGGTTTGCTGCTGCAGATGTCTTTGCTCTACAGTCCGACTGTGGCCGCGTGTATCAGCGTGTAGGGCCAATGACCTTGCCCCACTCTGGTTTCCTTACTGAGAGTCAAAACCTACACATCCTGCCTCTGTTTCTTCATTCGTGCAAGAGGTACATTATTAGTACTTCTCCCACAGTGGCCGTGTTTGTTTTGACATTTGTGGTAAAGTTTTGACTCTGGGCTGCTCCCCCTGGTGGATACATCGGTGAACAGCTACATCAATGTGTTCATTATTTTACATGATGAAATGTTTTGTTCCTACAATAACAAAAGTGCAGTCGTGTTGGTAAATCAGAGTGAGGACAAGTTCTTATGAAAAGGGTGTTTCCTGAGTACTGTAGTGTGTCTTGAGTGGAGCAGCTGCTCTGGTACCTCTCTTGGTAAATCTTTCTGTAGACATGGTGCCAGACATTAACAAACATTCCTCCAAACAGTCTGCCCACACTTTCCAGCCAAGGATGAACTCTATTTGCTCGCTTTCCTGTCTTTGAACAGTTGGGTGGCACCTTCTCCGCTGCCTGTATCTCCCCCTCCCTTCTCGTTTTGTGGCTTCTAAACGTCTTAATAGATGCCTTCTGGGTGGGTGCCCCACACTTTCAGGAGTGCTGCGTTAAAGTCTACACTTGGAATTTGTTTTGTACATTAAGAAGAGAAAGTGGTTTTCCATGGTGTTCCCTCAAGATGACCGGAGACACAAGCAGCCGGGCAAAAATGTCTAGACCGCGGATGAGATGGAGTTTATAATCTCTACAGGAAAAAACAGATTCAGACGCTCTGCCACACACACGCACAAACATTAAGACCAGACTACCCTTTTTATCATTAGATCATGGTTTTCCTCCCACTCGGCTGTGACGCTCAGATAAGCCCCACAGGCAGCCACTTTGGCTTTAAAGTATCCCCCTGACTGGTTTCAAATCAAAGCAGCTCCGAGCAGGGGTCTAGCTAGCTGACCGCTCAATGTCCCCTTTTCAGCCTCACTTTTTCAACACGCCACCAGCAGTAGTGAAATGGCTTATTGCCTGATGTTTGCTATTTTTTGCCGCCGGTCATGTTTACCTAGATTTTCATGCCCAGACAGCAGAGGTTGGGCTTTAAAAATGGAGGCGAAAGAATGCACTGGATTTACAAAGGGCACCATTGAATGTGCAGACCTGCACAACTATCAAAGCGCCCTGCAGCCAGCAGGCAACCATTAGCTGGGCGTAGCTTTAACCACATCTATCACCGAGACGCGCATCCACGAACAAATACGCGCACACACTCTCCGAAAAAAACCTCAGGTGTATCCATGTTCGGCACACCCTGTTTCTCTTTCTAAAAAGCTAAATATTTATAAAGTAGTCCACCAGGTGGGTTTGTCTCGCTTAAGTTATGAGCAAGGTCAGCAAATCCAGGTATAGAAGTGGATTGCGTTTCACTTTCACCCTGTTTGCCATGACGATTTATTTCACCATCGCAGGATTTTAACAAGCTGGCAAAGTGTGATGCTCTTGGGGGTTGGTTGTAAAATGTATTGACCTCTGGTCACAGCCCCTAGTGGCCTGGAAAGTTTCCAAATATAGGCAACCAGGTGACATTTTTATGAGATCCTCAAACCATGTCAGGTCTATTGCCTCTCTCCAAAACAACAGAGGTTGTGTCCCTAATATTGGGCTCAAAGTTAGAGGGGGGTCATTTAAAAAAGAGCTGAAGACAAACAATGCAGGGATGCAGGTTTGGATTTTTCAGACTTAAATTGGGGTGCTCCCCCCACTTCGATCAACACAAGTAAACTGATGCTCCCCAAGCCAAGAGGGATCCATCTTCATAGAAACCTCGATTTGTATATCACTTGATCAGAAGTGTCATTTTATATATATATATATATATATATATATAAAATGACACTTCAGCGTCGGAGGGTAAAATATTAGTGATAACTAGCATTCTTCACGTGATTCATAATTCTTCTGGATTTTTTCCTCGTCATGGGGGATGTTCCCGTGCATTACAATTAGGGCTGCACACTAAAAGATATTTGTCGTTGAAAGGCCAAACCAGTAGCAGAACCAGGTGCAAGTCATGTTCATCAAATTTACTTAAGAAAAAAAATACACTTGATGCAAACTGTTGAGAAAAATGGAAAAACTGAATAAAATAAATATAATAAAGCCATGTCTAGATATCACGACATAACAATTGTATATCTTATTTCAACCCCAAAGAAGATATAAGTAAGTGTAATTGAACGTATCGCCATAAAATATTCTATTTAATAAAACTGCTTCAACAGTTGCATTCATGAACAGTTTTTACTTTCAACAACTCCGTAGTTGTTAACTATCACAGATTTGCAGCTGTCAAGTCAATTCAGTGACACACTGCTGCCACCATACGGGGCTATTGTATTAAAACGGAGCGTCTCGCACCCCTCACAGCCCAAATGTGTAAAACAAATAAACTTTTAGCGGCCCTCTTGGTGGCGCTCGCGGCCCGACTATGTGCCCCGGCCGTGTGGTTAAGAATCACTGACGAATACACACAATGCGATACACGATCTTCAACTGTATCGTATCACGATATTCAGCTATCATGCAATTTCATGCATGACACATCTACTCCACATCATTTTCTGAAGGATTTAAAAAGACACTGCTGTCCGGCACGGTTTGCTCAGCATCGTGCCTTTACTTCTTTCCTACTTGAGTCTGAGAATTTACCTGCTTCGGCCGGTGACATTTGAGATGCCTTTGGAGGATCGCCATATTTCCACTGTGCGTGACGTTTGTGTGACAGAGCTTTCAAACTGCCCCAGTTTTATCAATTTCTTCAGCTCCCTTCTTCTTCTTGAAACCGAAGTGGTCCCATACATTTGATTTCATGCCTGATGATGCTGCCGTGGTTTTGTATCCCTCCGCGTCGTGGACTTTCTCAACAGTCTACTCTAAGGAGAGGAGTCCTCTTCAACTGACAGTCTAGTCTTTGTGTTATACTTGACTGTTTCATCAAAGAACAGCAGAAAATGCGGAGAGGCAGTGCCTTAGGAGGCATAGCCTTGATAATATATGGTCACAACCTCCCTTGACTTATACGCCATCGATTACCAAACCTCTTGTCCGATTCTGAGTATTGGAACTGCAGTTAAATTGTAGATCCAAAAGTTTGTTGAAGCCTTGTACATCTGACCTACATATCCCACTCAGGCAGGAACCATAGCCCAAGATTCCTGTGCTACTTCACTTTGTCATTATTTGCGAAAGGCATGTGATTGTTCTGCTTCTAAAATACTGAGGGAAAGTTTGACGTGTCATGTTTTATGGTCTTCACTCAAAGCTCTGTGGCCTTCGCATGTTTTATTACAATGCAAACTATACTTAGTTCTGTGTAACCAAACTCAATGAAGTTGAACTTCGCTCTTGAAAACGGTGTGGCCTATAAAAAGAGACTTTCACTGGAATGTGTGGGAAACAAACATCCAAACTTCATTGTACAGAAGCAGCCATTAAAATACACCAGCAGAACCGTGCACACGCTACAGAACGGCCCACTTTTAACAGTTTTTCTTTCACTTTCATACACAGCTAATGAACACACAAAGCTCAAATTGAATGAACACCCTGCTTGGAAGAAGTGGTCAAGCTATTTGTTGCAGAAGCCACAAGTTAAAACTTAACACCCAAAAGAGTTGCGCCTCAGTATGTTGTATTTAAAGTAATACAAATACAGTATGGACCTGAAAGGTTCTTACTGATGAATAAAAAAAAGTTGTTATTGTTTCATTGTTTAACTCATTTCTAATTGTCTGAATACAACACTTTTATGTTTATTTATTTTTAATTCCCAAACTTACATGCTAAGTTAGAATCTGTATAATGGTTTGGAGAAACTGAGAAAATGTAGTATGGGGCGGCATCTCCCCCATAGAATCTGTGTCACTTTAATAAGTCATCGGAGGGCAAAGGTCAAGAACGCGGACAAATACTGGTGGACACGTCGGAAACTGGGGGTACACGCTAATGCTTCCCTTCTATATCATCCTTTCATGCTCAACTGGGAACCTCAGGCACTTGAAAGAGGAGGAAAAATAGTTTATCACTTAACATGCCACGGTGCTTGAAAGCGGTCTTGAATGGGCTGATGGTGGCGGCCCTCACTGGCTATTGGTTCTGGGGTCAGTGGGCCACAAGCTTTCCTAATTACTACGTGACCTTTTTTTCACAGACGCATTCCATGTGTCTGTGTTTCAGATACATTCTTATTGCCATTTACTGTTCATCTAGCTGCTGCTCTTGACCAGAACCAAGAGTGTCAGGATCTCTGTCGAGGTTCTGCTTGTGTCTCGGAGCAAGTCTCTGTGTGTGCTGATGGATGTGTTGTCATCTTTTGCTCAGGCCGACCTTAGACAAGCTGAACTCATGACCTCAGCTCTTTTGTGTCCGGCCTCAAAGGGATGGGACACGCAGCATAATGCGGAACCGGGCCGTGCATGTTTACATCATCGTCAATTTAAAGATTATAATTCATGTTATTGTTCGGCCCAGCACTCATTCTAGCATCGATCACGGCAGCGCGGCGCTAAAGTGGCCGCGCGCATTCCTCCTCCTGACCATCATCAAACGCTCTCCAGTGAAAAATGCTCCTCTTATAAGTGCATTCATAAGATTAATGGGATTGATTGAAGTTCAGCAGGATTCCCAGATGGTCCAAAGCTGCAGATTCTGGCCCGGTTACTTGTTTTCTTATGGGATTAGGGTCTTTGGATGGATTGGACGGGCATCTTTTGTTGACTGTCCATTCAGCGGTGCTGAACAGGCTGTTGTCCGGGGGTTAGGGGTGTTCTCATGACCTCACCTGGCCCCAGAAGAAGCTCTGCCTAATGGTGTGTGTTAATGGCAAGCCACATCTCTTGTTGGACCGCTTCTCCATGGCAACCCCCGACTGAGAGGGTTGAACGACCCACTGCTGAATACATATATTCTTAGATGAGCACAAGGAGCTCAGTGATTTTTATTATCGATTTTTTTCAATTTTTCTTGGTCATTGAGTTGTTTCAATATTTTCCATGTTTTGAATCAGAAAGATGGGACAGAGAATTCTGCTCAGCAGAGGAAACCAACCACAAGTAATATCAGGTGTATTTCATGTCACTGCCTGATTTGATACAAAGGTCACTGCAATGATAGATTGTTCTCTGTGCATCATCCATCATCTGTCTGTCAGAGCCCGGACTGTACCAGATGCTCACATGACACGTAGAGGACAATGATGTCATTAACCTCTTGTGTGTCCCATGTGAGACTTCTGAAGGTGGAGCAGGGTCTGGCAATCCTGACCTAAAATATGAGGCAAGATCCTACTACTCCTGCCGCAGCAGCAGAGCAAATACATACATATACATATATATATAAATAATGAAGAATATAGTCAGAGTCTACCGTAGTATAAAGGCTTTTGACATGGCACCTTATGTGTCCTCTGCCCTTGTCGCTGTCATGCCATTTCTGTCTCGTGATGCTCCAACAAGCATGTCTGTCTCCGCTTTTCTTCCCCACACCAACTGAAATTGCCAATTTGATGAAGAGCAGTGGGAAATGTCATGGTGCCTATGCAGCGCAGCCCTTCTCCTCCCTCAGGCACACATGCCACCCCTCCCTGTTTTCCCCGCGGGCCTGTTGGGAAGGAATTCCACAGCGCAGGCAGGCCACTTCAGAGCCATGCAGCACTTGGAACCAGAGTCTTTTCACTTGAGACAGCGTCGCGCAACACTGCTTTCAATCATTTTAATTCCAACGCATGTCCTCTCTGGTTTTAGCATACATGACGAGTAAACGTGTTTTCTTTCTTCAGTATTTATGCTGTGATATTAGTTTAGTCACACCGCTGGGGTTTTTCCACTCACCTTAAATTTTACAATAGAAGCTCTTGAAACATTTTTTTTTTCCATTTAAATCATCATTTATGTAGCCTACACTCCTCTTTGAACCTGTCCAAGTTGTCTTAGTTCAATGTGAGACTCTTGTGACTCAAACTCAGGCTTTGTTTGTTATCCAGAGGGCCCTTGTGTTATGAGAGGCAGTGTTGAACCACATAGATGCTAAATTTAACCTCTAAAAATGACATTAATTTTGGACTTTGTTGACAAACCCCTGTAATGTTTCAGGTCAAGACTTCACCTATTTTATTTTTTCAAATGCACTGCTTTGCTGTGAGGATGTTTCATAGCTTCAGCCCAGCTATTTTCAAAAAAGTTGCCCTTAAGAATGGGGCACTTTCAGGCTTCTGAAGTCAGTGTGCCAGTGTCCCAACACATGAAGAAGAAGGCATGGCCCATGTGCTTGGAGAAGCACGAGTGATGTCCACACCAGAGGCATGGAAACAAATATATTGTTATGGGCTGGCAGCTGTTATTATCGATCACACTTGACTACAATGCACCATGTTTTCTGTGCCACATGACAGATGCCACTTCGCTCTCTGTCGACGCAGGACTTTCTGTTTTTCTGATTTGTGAAAATACATTTTCCCCGCCAAATAAACATGTCACTAGTGCTGGTGACTGGCTGTTGGTAGATTTTGTGCTCATGTTTCCAAATGGCTGTGGCAGAATGAGCACCGCTCCATACACTGCTGCTGTGAAGTGAAAGACTAGAGAGATGAGTTCAGCTGTACATGAGGCGAAACTGCCATTTTCAACTCTCTGACCTGGCTTCAAAAAGCTGTGGTTCCGGTCGTCCACTTGTTTGTGAAGGGCCTATCCGACACTAATAAAACGCCTCTGTGTGTCAGGCGCCAGACATAACTTCTTCCTGGTGTGACTGAAATCCAAATCAAGGCTTAGTTTGATAAACAACCACTAAAGCGATTTGGTTTAAAACTAAATCATGCTGTTATTTACTCAATTTAAAACTCATTGTATACCTCAATTGCTTGCCAACTTTTTACCGATTGTCTTGAGCTATTCATGGAATTTTCAACCAAGCAGTTTCCAACTTTTTAGTCAGACATTGGATGAAGTTTGTCCACTGGAGACCCTCCCCCCGCCCTGTAGTCCCTCTCCTCGCTGTGGGTTCCTGTGTGTTAACCATGACAGCTTTTGTCAGACTGTCAGCCCAGTCTCGGAAGTACACTGGGAATCCACTTTGGCACTCAGTCTAGCGGGAGAATTAGCCCTTTGGTGAATCGCCTGACGGTCATCGTTCTTTGTGTGTCAACTGAAAGAATTTGCATTAATTACAGCCGTGGTTCGCTTTTCTTTTATGGAGGCCATGAGAAGCTAATATTAGATTGCTGATACACCTAAGCCAAACAACAAATAAAACACAGTGTTGTATCTTCTTGTTTTTATTGATATAAAGTGAAGAAACTTAAAGCATCTGTCTGTCCTGTGCTTGTCTGCCATATAAAGGGCTTTTATGCTGTATCAACTTTGTGGTTCTAATGTCATTGCAATTCATTTGCCGTCTTTTCTGAACAGCCACAGCCACTGAAGCTACGAGCTGTTTTTCCTCCATGTCATTTTGGGAGAGAGGAACGTTGCCGGGCGAAAAGTGACCCACTGTAATAATTTATTTGCGCTTAAATACAGATTTATTTTCCTCAATCATTGTCCTGAAATAATATTTAATGGTTTCCACTGGTCACTCAATGTCCTGCTCGGCTCTGCTCCTTCACTTTGATGAGAAGCAACGTCCGCGCTGGACTGTAATCATTTTTACATCATTTTACTGCAGAACCGTGTAATTTGAACGGCTGGATTTTCTCAACCGCAGCAGGCTCTGAAATTGTAGGCCTAGCAGCCACTCGGGTTTAGGAAACTATCGAAAATAGCTCTGGATAGTTTTCTGTCCTACTGTCCCTCCGTGTTTAGCATCGGTCAGATGGCGGCGAGGTCACAAGGACCCGCGACAGCCAAGTCCGCTTTAATATGGCGCCTCTCTCTGTGACATTGTTGATGGTCTTAATCTCTTAAATATGCCTGGAGATCTCAGCAGCCAGTCGTAATTGCAATGCTACTGCTCTGCTATTCTGTGAACATTTTTATGAACCAAATGTCCACATAGCTACAACATGACTGAAGTAGCTGTCCACAACAATACTGTGATGATATACAGTATTCGGCTTTTGTTGTTGGCTTCGTGAGCCACTGCAGAAAGTGATGTCACCAATAATATTTTGGGGTGAAACTTCAATAATACCAGATAAAATCCAAACCCAGTAGACACCATGTCATGTTGGAGATGGAGTTGAGGGTGGTCTCCAGCCTCTTGTGCCTGTACATCCGTGTCCAAACCAGTGACTCTGATTTCCACTATTGTCTTTTCTGGAGCGTGAAGTTGTAAGTCGTGTCAGGGTGAGAGCAGGCCGTCGCCTTGGCTGAGTGACCCTTGCTCCATCCTCGGCCTCATCCATGTCTAACAGCGTGCTAAGGTCGGTGTGCCTGGCATTCATCTTTTTTAAGAGGCCTTTTCAAAACCCGGGACAGCGCTGTGTCTGCCGTGGCGCGGCGGAGGCGTGGAGAAACTGTTTCTGTTTCGGATTAGCTGCGCCACTAAACTACACTCTTTAAGGAAAAAAAACGTCGGATGCTAAATGAGGTCAGTTATTTCTACAAACCTCTGGCTCCAGGCGGCCATCAGAGCCAATCTTCCAATGCTCTTTCCAACAGATGCTCTGCCAACATCTGCCACGTGTATGAATCTGCTGTCACGAGCGTAACTGCCACTTCAGAATCAATCGCCGTTATGACGTGGATAATTTGTAGATTTAATTGTGGCAAGTTAGCTACTTACCGTGGTTCCAGATATCCTTGCTGTCAAGCTGAAAATAGAGTTGTCCATGCAGTTCCCTGCAAAGCCTTTTATTTCCATCCTGGGATTTCACTCAGCCAAGCCGCCGGCAGGCATGGTAAAGACATTAGTCGCAAGTCTGGCGTGAAGTCGCCGTCGTTAAGAAACAACTGTGCACAGCAAATGAAAATATCTTTATTGGTGAGAATGTTTCTGTGACGTTTTCAGTATTTTTGTAGACCTAGACATATCTACTCCATTCTATAGGATCTCTTTGCATTTATGATGGCTAGGTCGCGTGACATTCCTGAAGAAATGGCAACAGCTTGCCAAAAATGAAGGCTATTTCAACCGAATGTATACGCACTCCAGACTCTGTGATAAATCTGTAAGGCATCATTCAGGGCAATTGATATAGCAGTGAAGCCAGGCAGACATTTTTATGGCTCTGTGGTTTTGAATGCTTTTCTGCGTTTGCACTCGTGCTATTGTATTTTTGTGTAGTGGGCCAAACAAAACATATCAAATGCACAAATGGATGATATGAAAGTCAAACTACAGACCCGTTGTGAGTTTGTAATGTAGAGTTTTGTGATGACGTATGAATGAGTGTACAGTCACTTGGTATGTATTGCCCCTCACGTGGTTCTCCTCCTCATCTACAGTGCTGTCGAACTCACTATCCCCAGCCTTTGCCTTTCTTTTATATGCTTCAATTGAAAGCCTAATTCGTCAACATAAGATGCTGAAGTCCCACTCTCCCAAATGTCAATATATTACAAGGAAGTGAGGATGTGTTAAAAACTGTATCTTCAAAAACCCACAGAATCAACTATGCAACAACCAGAGATGTTAAGAAGTGAAAACATAATATATATAGATATAGCTATAGATGAAGCCTACAGCCATTTGCAATGTTAAAATGCTTGTGCGTATTTTTTGAGGACGTTGACGTAAATGGTTCGACTGGGGATGAGTAAGATTTCCTAGGAACATGCCAAGAGTATAACACAGTAATGTGTGAGTGGTGGCTGTGGAACAACTAACAGAAGTTGCAGCACTTGTGCTTATAACCGGTGAGTTTTATTACTGGCGCCAGAAGCGTGTCGAACCATGGGAGCTGAAAATGACACTGTGTTTAACTCTGTGTTTGTGCAGGATGAAATAATATGTGTTCACCGTGACCAAACACATGTACAGTTTGCTTAATAAATAACATGTTATCTTAACTCACTGGTCAGTGACGCAGCTTTATTTACCAAACTAGCTGCACGTCCTTCCAATGTGTACTGTGGCATGAGAATTCCCACCAGACCGTGACCCCCCCACTCTAAACACACATCATGCTGTCATGTCTTTTCAGGGTTTTGTTGTTTTGAGTTTTCTTGTAATGACTTCATGTGTGGTTTACTCTCGCAATAATGCATGACACTGTGGTGTTCCGGGTTTTTGGGCTTCACTCTCAGCTGGTTTTATCTTTTTGATTGAACGATCGATATATCCATTCTAGATATTGCAACGTTTTCATTCATTTTTTTGGATACTTGAAATACCACTGTACCTTAGAAAAGGTTTTTGTGGCTCTGAGTCAAAGTTGCAGGTTTACCTTTAAGACTACACCAGGCCTCCTATTCCCTCGCCGAAAAGCAGGTGCAAAAATTTTGCTAACTTTATGTTCCATAAGTTTGCATCTCCTTTGCATTTAAACTAACGGACGTCCCAATCTGACCTTCAGACTACTTCCTTTTTGAGCTAAAAGAGCAAGCACATTTTTAGCCAACTATGCAGTGATGAAATGATATCAATTTTTTTGGGACGCCTTGTGTATAATACCTGAGCTTGTTTAATTCAGTCTTGTTAATAGATAAGAGTTTAATATTTTAAAATAAAATTGAAAATGTATATTATATACTGTGAAAACATTATGTGCTTGGGGGAAAGTAGGCAGTGTTATTTAAAATTATAATAAATACATAAATAAAATATATTTTTAGGTTTCAAAATCAGGGATTTTTTCCTTTCGGCTTCTGTCTTCTATCTCTACTTACAAACATCATGTCCTCCTTCACCACCTCCATCAATCTCCTCTTTGGCCTTCCTCTCCACCTTCTGCCTGGCAGTTCCAACCTCAACAGCTTCATCTCCTGTGTACATGTCCAAACCATCTCCATCTAGCCTCTCTGAGTTTGTCTCCTAAACACCTGTCCCTCTGACATACCGCTTCCTGATCCTATCCATCCTGCTCACTCCCAGAGAGAAGCTCAGCATCTTCATCTCTGCTACCTCCAGCTCTGCCTCCTGTCTTTTCCTCAGTGCCAAACCATACAACATTACTGGCCTGACCTCCTTCCCCTTTCATCCTTGCCGACACCCTTTAGTCACACACTTTTCTCCAATTATTCCATCCATGTATAAAAATATTTATACATTTTCCAAGTAGTGCATGTGTTTTCACTACATATCCAGAATGAAAAAAAAACATTTTCAAGTTAGAATAAATAAATAAAGATTTTACGGGAATGAGAAAGCAGTTGGTTGAAGGAAAAGCCATGAAACTGAACCCGACAGCTGTCGTTCTTCATCCCTATTGTCCTTCGATAAGGCTGTCTTTATCACTTCTTTCACTCTACGTTGAAAAATTCATGTCTGCTCATGCTGACTTTGCTCAGGCTGTTATTTCTGCTCACTAAAAAAATGTTTCCTCAAAGAGATTTACTCAGGGGTCACACATTCCTGAGGTTCAGGCTGTGGGGGTGCACAACAATAGCAAAGATATATTGTTGGGGCTCACACTGGCTTGCTGGCTATCTTTTATCACATGCTAATAAAAAGTTACTGCAGTAGTTTTCCTTGCGGTTGTGTGGTCTCCGGTTGATCAGCAATAATAACACATGAGCAGCAGAAATGTCTGTGTGGATTTCCCCTGATTGTCAAGCTTGTTCTTGTTTTTCTGGTCCACTTACTTTCATATTGGTGGATGGTTACAGTCGCTGATGTTTGGATGGAAATACATAAATCACTGAAACATATTGAATTCTCAAAAAGTGGATGTGGCAGCAGCAATCTGCTTTAATGGTTGCATCAAGCCAAATTTGTCTGGGTGCGATGGACTACCCTGCTGTTTAGGGTTAAGTGACCCATTCTGTGTTCAGTCTTTCATTTTCTATCACTTGCTCTTGGACACTGGGGTCGGGTGGCCTGTGGGGACACTCTGGAAAGGTTGCCAGAAAACTGCTTCACATTTAGAGCTACAAATTAAACAACATATGTTTGGATTAAAGTGCCAGGTGTCAAAAACAAACCAAGTTCATGAGTGAATAAACCATGGCTGATGTCATAAAGGTGGCTGGGCTCCATTACAATTGAAAAAGGGGCATCTGAAAGTTTGCAACCATCTCCTTGGGTTCTCTCCGCAGGTGATGTCCTCAGCCACTTGAAGAGATTTCCGCCCGATGGAGGTCCGCAGGTCCACAGCTCCGGATATGGCCAGGTCACGGATGATGTTTTCCGACTCAGCCTTGCAAAGGGGGCGTCGTTGTCCCTCCCCTCCTCGCCTCTTCTTCCAAGACAGTCGTACATGATGCCTTTGCGACCCAGTAAGAAGTCACCAGGTAGGGTTCTTTGTTTTGCTTGGAGTTTTGGAACATTCCGACACAGTTTTCATGATCAACATGGCCAACCTGCTCTCACTGCTGCCATGTGTTTGATCACCTAACAACATGGTGTTTGCTCTTCAGTCATGGCCTCATGTTTACAATGGATCTAATTGTCTTTCCTCTCTGAGCCACAATGTTTGCAACATTGTTGTCAGCAGCTGCGGGGGTCTTCAAAGCTGCTGGGGATACCTTTGTAGATGAACTTGTTTCCCTGGGAGGATTAGTGTGCTAGCAAAGATTAGAAAATCTTGAAGTGTTACCCACAGTCACATGTGGCACTCATCTGTGGACCCTTAAGTTTGTGTTTGGAGTAGTGGCAGCTTTGATGTGTTTAGCGTTGAATCTGCTTAAGTCTCCTAATCCATTGTTGTGAGGGGCGTTCGGCTTTAGCCGCAGTTTGGTACTCAATTGGTTTATAGCTTGTACTTTTGGATGTATTTTAGTTTTCAAAACACAGTGAGTTTCTCATGCACATGAGCTTGCTCGACGATCACAGCTTTCTGTTACCAGGTTGTTGATAGAATAACTTACAGTCAGAGTCCAACATCATTTTAACCATCCGAGCGCCTGACACACCAACATATAACCACTGATACAATCTAGATTAAACTCATATTCTGACCAAAGAAATGCGACATTCCTGCCCAGTCCAACCACACATAAGATAAGGAGCGATCGAGCAGAAATGAGGCGGACTCTGAAGGTGAAAAGGGCCCTGAGGACAGGAGGAGTGCAACACTTATTAAGGCTGTATTCCCCACTGAGGTCCTCCATGTCATAGTGGAAGGGTAAAATCATGTCGAGGACGACTGAGAAGGCAACATCGGGGGGATGGTCAGTGGTCGTCCATCGTCCTCACACATGACTGTGAAACCCTGTCGGGGGAGACTTCACACCTCCAGTTCATAAACACTGGAGAGGAAACCTCTCAGGTACACGAGGAAAACAGCGTGGATCCACTTTTTCACTGTATGTTTTGCGGGCAACGGAGGAGCCGCGGTGCCTTAATTTGGCACTTGTGACCGGGCCATGTGTTTTCTCTCCCAACACGCCATTAGCAACCTCTTTGAGGGGGAAGTGGTTAAGCAGGATCACAAAGTATGCTGCGACTTGACATCATTTCCTGACACGTTGCATAATCGATTGTTGTTCGGAAGTGAGTGCTGTAAAACGCTCTTTTCATGAACACTTCACAGGGGACAAGAGAACAAACTTCATTAGCAGCGTGATGGATGGCTGAGCCGCAAAGTCCCGGTGGCGTTGGCTTCTAACTTTGATCAGCTAAATCCAGAGCTTAACCGCCTCCAAAGCAGCGCCCTGACATGTGCTGACCAGTGCCCAGGCTGTCCTGTTAATAGTTCACAGCCTCCCTCAAGAGCTCAGCCAGACATCCACTGTGTGACAGTGGAATTCATGAGCTTCCTCACTCGCTGGCTATTATTTAATAAACAAACATTTTAAAACAAAATATTAAAAAAAAAAAAAAACATATTTGAGACTCGACTGAATAAATCTGGCCTAAAATTGTTATGAGGATGTCAGCTGTTTTAACCATCTGCAGTGTCTCCACACTGACCTCTAATGGCAGCTGGAAGTAGTGCGCATTCATCCTGAAGCTCGAGTTTTAATCTTTTAATTACAGTTTCATATTAAAATGACACACTGTATTGTACCTACAGGAATAGAGATAAAATAACCTTCCTCATGACTCATTTTGCACTCAATAGATACGACTTCTGCTCTTCTTCTTCTTCTTCTTCTTCTTCTTATTATTCAAGCAGGACACACTCTGCTGTATAATAGAGATTTAATACAGCAGAGGAATCCCTAACCAAAAGTACAACAGCATAGAGACCCACCTTGCTTCCTCAGTGAGGGTGCCTTCAGTAAAAGGGCAGCACATGGCCCCAAGGCACCACAATGTTCTGATATGTATGGAGTTTCCTCTTTGCGGCATGAAGACTGAAAGAGAATAGCAACTTCCTTTGGTTTTGGGCTATTGACAGTACCATCCCGGACCATCGGGATGACTGATGTCCGTCTGAGAACTGACCTGTAAAAGATCTTGCGATGTTGCGGCTTCACTTTGAAAAAGGTCTTTGATGGGCGGCCAGTGAAAACTTCTATCAAACTGTTCAGCTCACTGCACTTCAGTACCCTGCTGGTCTGGCTTCTTATCTCAGGCTGTCTTCTTCACGCTGCTTTCCAAGGATCATTTTTAAATGCTTCCCTCAGAAATGTGTCTCTGATAGCGCAAGTAAATGGGAAGGAGGTTTGTAGACTAGCCTTTAAATTATGAAGCGGGTGGTCATAATGTTTTTGATCCCTGATGTATGCTTGCACAGAACACGCTGTGAGATGAAGCTCACTCGACTCAGCATGAGATTAGAATTGAAGAATTGTGTTGCAACACAATCGGAGTGTGACATTTAGTTGGATTTGACAATACCGTGTGAAAAACCATTGGACTCCCAAATGAAATTCTTCAAGTGTGATCAATCTTTTCATAGCAGTTATTGTTATTCAAGAATGGTTGTTAAGTGACGACTGCATTTATTATTTAAGTTGTCATAGTTTTTCAAAAGACACGATGGCAAAGTGAGAGACTGCAGACAAGGTATTCATCTGTGAAGTGCTTTCCTGCAAGCAGAATCCCTCTTTCTGAGACAAATTACATCTCAGTTGGTGCACATTTTAATAACACTGCTTGTCAGATGGCTGGGGAAACTGTCCACAGCATGTTATGGTGCTGTTTTCTGAGATGAGGAATGTCATTCTGGTGCATAAAGGCTGCTGTTGTGTTGGCTGCTTTTATCTGCTTTGAGTCTTCATTGGGAAACACTGCTGCATTGAACAGTTGAAATGTGAAGAAGTCAAGAGTCCATCAGGAGGAATGCTGGGAAACTGCTCAAGCGCTTCCAAAAAATTAACAGCTCGGCCTTTGATTGTCAGTCATGATGCCTAGTTTCTGGTTCAAATCCTTGGCTCGTGTTGGAATGCCTCCTATGGGGAGGTGTCAAGGGGACACACTGGAGACATACAAAGAGACACATTTCAAAAAAGTCAAGTAAGACCGATGCACAAGTTCTTAAGTAACCAACTTTCCCCATCAATTTCTTTCTTACGTGTCTATCTATATTAATGGCACACTAGTTGCGATATTTAATATATATATTTTTAACTGTCATAGTGATACCAAGCCGCCATATTGTCGCAGTAGACATTTATATTGTTAGAGGCTAAATGGAAGTTGGAGTGATGACAGTAGCACTTGTGGCTACAGTGTAAACAAGGTTTCATGCAAGTCTAAGACACAGAAGGAAAGAAGCAGAGCACAGGTAAAACAGGATGAGAAAGGCATCAACAAAAGGTACAGACTCGGCCACTCTTTTGTCCCGGGCCTGTTCCAAAGCCTAAAATCTGTGATTTTAACTTTGTGGGGACCCGCTTGAGAAGGTCAGCATTTCATTCACGG
This sequence comes from Synchiropus splendidus, assembly GCF_027744825.2. Taxonomy (NCBI): domain Eukaryota; kingdom Metazoa; phylum Chordata; class Actinopteri; order Syngnathiformes; family Callionymidae; genus Synchiropus; species Synchiropus splendidus. Next base: position 14,100,479 of record NC_071343.1, on the reverse strand, counting down.
AGCAAGAGCCAAGACTATAAACTAATTAGGAGTCTGTTTCCAAATGAACTGGAAGCAAAAATTGGAGTGTGTTAAAAGCCACGCTTGATTTGGACCGTTCATCATTCATCAAATCGCAGTCGGATTTACTCCTTGCTGACTTCTTTCATAGTCAAAGAATGAGAAGTTTGATTTTGGTGAATGTGGGATCAAAAACATTGGCCCATCCAGCGGCCTTTATTTAGTCCTTTCCCAGAGCTGCACATTGGTTTGTGGATTGTCATGCTTCAGCCATTAGCCGAGAGTCACATGGTGTCAATTAAAGCAGGACTAGAGAAACACAGACAAGCTGTGTCTGACATCTGAGATATTTTAACAAAGACCTCGAGGGCCGATGGCGGCTGGCTTGTAAACCCCAGCAGCTCCGACGGCTCATCTTTAGAGATGCACTTAGTTCAGGTAGATGTTTTGTGCCAAAAAAGCTCGACCAAATACGCTCTGTTCACCTAATTGCATCCTGCAACAACAGGGGGCACAGTGTGGAGTAAACTAAACCTCATGCTTGGTGTCAGTTTACCAAGTGGGAACAGAGGATCCACATGAGGTCACAAACACAGAAACTTTCTGAGGTAACTTCAGGATACGGATAAAGTTTTTATCGGAGAAACCGTGCCGGAGACCTTGACTGGTGACTGTTCTTTATTCAGTGGAATATAATAACACAATTTCATGTTGAGAATCTTCAAGTAGACGAAGACTAGTCTGAGTTAGCGGCTTCATTTTTGGTCAACCACTGAGTCAAAGATGAAAGTTAGACTGGTGTAAAATCACGAGCAAAGAGTTGAGGTGTATTTGCATTTCTATTGCATTTCCACAGAGGGCACCCTCCATCAAGCTTGCCTCGGTCGCCAAGGTTGTTTGTTGTGAGATTCTTTCATGTTATTTCCGCTCACATGTCTGCTCCCCCCCCTCCCTCCCACGCTGACCCAACTCACGACTGCTCGTGATTACAGCTGTTTTTGAAAAACTAGTTTAATCCGATGGCGGTTTTCAGGCTGGGAGTGCCTGGTATTTCATGTGCGAGTAGGAAACGGCTTACTGCGCTCCCCCATCTAATCTTTATGTTTTGTCTCGGGGTTACATATTCATTCATCTGATAAGAGAAGTCTGGAGGAGATGGAGGTCTAAACCGGGTTAGGTCAGGTCTCAGAGAGGAACGCGTGTTACTATGAGCCTTTTTTGTTTTTTCGGTTCAGAACCTTGGAATGTTTTTCCTTTGTAGACAGGAAAATGAGATGCTTGTTTCAGTATTTAGTCTGGCTTCTTTGTTGGGCTGCAGGCGAAAACACCAGAGTAAATCTAAGTGTTACAGTGCTGGGATTATGAGCGAGCGCTCTCCAACTACTGCATCGCAGCAATTACGGAGCCACAATGACAGTCCATGCTAAAACCTCTTAATTGAAGGTGTAAACTTGTTTACTGATGGGAAATGGTGAATAAAATCCACGTTTCAGTTCCTTGCTGAACCTTCAGCTGCATATGTTTGAAGCATACTTGGCACAAGGGTCATGATTGGCCATCTTTGTCAGGTCGCATGGCAACAGATGTAATTTATTAATGTATGTACCTCAGAAACAAGGCCATAGAAATTGTTATCAGTGCAGTAGCCTGACTCACTACCAGGCTTTTAGCTGGGGGGGCGTCTGGGCGTCTGCAAAACATGAAAAAATGGACGCCCGATTCTCGACCGTAGCTTGGCCGCCAGTCCATTTTTTCATGTTTTGCAGACGCCCAGACACCCTCCTAGCTAAAAGCCTCCTCAGTGCTGTCAATGTTTTGGGTGAGAGGAACATTAGCCTATGGGTGGGGAAGACAAGTCTAGCCACATTACCAAACTTGGTCTTAACTGGTCTTGAGCTGTCTCTTCAGTAGGTCGTTCTTGGGAAACACCTTTACTTGGCCGGTGCTGCACATTACCATAGGGATCTATCCAGGTTTCTGTCGACCATATGTCACATCAAGGCAAAGTTATTCGTCATTGTTTAGACAGTGTCATGAAAGTTGGGCCTATAGATTGTATACTCTGTTTTGGTCCATGCTGTGGGCTGTGAGACGGTCAATTTTAATACACTTGCCACTTATGGTGGTCGTAGTGTGTCATTGAATTGACTTGACAGCTGCAAATCTGTGATAGTTAACAGCTATGTAGAAGTTCTTCAAAATGATAAAGTGACCGTGCATCAACAGTGAAAACTGTTCACCTGTTGGAGCACCTTTTGTAAAAAACAAAACATTTTATCCTTTCAAAAGTTTTATACGATACTTTCATATACACTTTACTTATCTTCTTTAGAGAAAATATTTTAATCATATTTAGACTTAGTTTTATTCTATTTATCTTATTCAGCCTGGTTCTGCTGCTGGTTGGACTTTTCAATGACAAATATTTTTGCGCTGATCACATGGTTTCATGTCATTTCACAAGGTTTACATTCATGCTCATTGAAGACAAATGAAATCAGTAATTCTGAAATCAGAAATAAGTAAGTTCTAGCCAATCCTATATAGTTGTGAAAAGAGCTTGAGCTCAGAGATCCAACATGCTGCACCAACCTGTGGGACTTTCTAATTTTATCTGATCCAGAGCGGCCGACGCCAACCTTCCAACTCAAGTCAAACCCCTGTACTCCTGGCCCAGATACACCAACCAACAACTGGACCTCAATTTAACAACATGTCCTTCAGCAGCAGGAGGGGACATTAAAACAGGCCAACTTGCAGCCTGCTTTTGTTGTTTCCCATGTCTCTAAAATTCCATCTGTGTGTTTAGAGTCTCTTTTTTTTCTTCTCTATGAGGCTAATTGCTGTGGTTTCCTGGCGTAGTTTAAATTCCCCGGAGTTGCCTTGCTGTTTTACTAGAAGCCTCCAGCCAGACAAACAGCATTCGGAGTTGTCAGACAGACCAGTGTGGCTATCAGCAGAGGGACGTGTCTCACTTTGTGTACATGTGTGAGGCAAGAGAGTGAGCGAGAGTTTACGACAGGACGGCCGAGTCTGTTCTGCTGACTAGACCCTGCGCCTTCATCTCCAGTCTCATCTGGAACATGTGACTCTGTTCTCTTTCTCCACCGCTGCTCCTTGTCCATCTCTCATTTAATTCTCGGCCTGTGCCTGCAGGTCCGACCCGGAAGCCAAAGTATGTGGAGAGCCCCCGTGTTCCTTCGGATGCTATCGTGTCGGCGCTGAAGAAGGTCGCTGATAATGGTGAGTCCTTCATTTTCATCCTGAATTCTATTTCCTGTCCGTTCTGCCTTCGCTTTCCTGTTCATACAGCACCACTGTGCTTGTTTATTAACCCAGCGCATACCACTGCACTGTTAATTTTAAAGCTAAGTTCAGACTACAGAGGAGTCTTGGTGTCTTAATGAATTTGAGCAACACCATTCTTCTGCGGTTTGCCACTCTTGTCGGTCCCTCTGGTGCCGGACATTGTTGCTGTGTGTAGGGGTAATGTACCACTTAGCGCCGTGTTATGGTTTGCAGCGGGGCTGACTCAAATTCCTCCCCGTGAGTTAAGTTGTTCGATGTGTTATCTTTAGCCAGAGACGGCACAGAGAGCGGTGCTCTCTCATCGTACGCGGCTGACACACACAGAGCCCGGTCACTGGCGACTGTTACATACCAGGGGCTCCAGGGGTGTGTCTTGACATTCAGCTGGCACCGTTCAACCCGGCTGCGAGGAGATAGCGGAGCGCTCATATATGTCACTTCACCTCAGCTGACGCACGTCGTCGTGGAATAATGCTAATTCACCTTTGGAGATTTGAAAGTTTTCACCTGGGCTATGGATTAATGGAGCGGAAATGAGAGTAAGTCTTCACATTATCTTCTAGAAGCTGCTTTCAGTTTGAGTGCCAGAAGAAAAGCCGGCAGTGGGGTAATGTCAGATCTGGATGCAAACCAAGAGATTATGACCTTATTGTAACAATGCTCTCCTTATGGGGTGAATATGAGTGACTCACTTAATCCATTTACGTATTCCCAGCACAGCCCTAGTATTGTCTCACACCCACACGAGGTTCTGATGACATGCACATTCCTGGAGCACATAGCATAGCGACCTAGACATGTGTGCTGTTCTATCAATTTCCTCCGAGCCATTACATTATTCTGCAATATTCTTGTGACTTTGTATAGTGTTTGTCCAAGCCAGTTGTTATTATTTATGCAGCTGTGCATCACTCTTTACCTAGACCTGCACATATGACTTCACGGATTGTAAACATCTATAGCTTGTGTGAAACATCGTGGTGTCCGGGTCGATATAGAGGAACTTTCTTGACTTGTTAGCAAGATAACACTATGGCTTTGAGTTCAATTTTCATTGTCAATCCGATACACTTCATGTTATCATGTCATTCACATCATCGCTTTCTTCACATTTTTTAGTAAACTGAGAATCTGTTGGGTTTTATAATTTAATCGGTGAACACTATGAAGACATAAATCTGTGATGTTGCTGTTTACAAGCCCTTAGAAAAGTATTCACTTGAATTTTCACGTCATTGTTGAGTAAGGGTGTGAGCCAAGTGTTATGGCTCATGAAATCTCGAAAACTAGTCAGTGGAGCAGAGACAGAAACAAAAAACGGATTTAATGTTGGCACTGCAAGGATGTGTCCAGCTTGTGGCTACTCTGGGTGCGAAAGGGAATCCTGCTGGGTGTGGTTTTTCTCTAGGGCTAGGCACTCTGGTTTCCTCCCACAGCTTTTAAAACACAATGGTCTGGTAACCTCTACAGGAGACCCCTCATTTCACCCACTACCCAGCTCTCCAAAATGACTGTTTTGCTGTCAGTAGTAGGCATGGTCCAGGCTGGTCTTCTCCTTAAACATTGAAGACTTTGAATGCCTTGTAGGCACTATGCAAATTCTGCCTGAATTGACCTGAATTGAAGTATATCTTTATTCACAATGTGATCTGCCATGATCACCTCACAGGATACAGCTGGACCAGACAGTGGCATCTCAGTAAACTGTGATCATTACCATGAGAGAACAAGCTTTGTTATGTTGTGGTAGTGAGATAATAAGCCTATAATGCCCGTTAGATTAATATAGAGATACATTTGGTTGAAATACAGTGAAAGATTATTCTATCTCGTAGATGAGGAATTTCTGTAAACCTGAGAAATGTCGTTTTAAAGTGATTTCCTTTGAGAAAGCAATACATTTACTTGCAAACTAAAATGAACAGACCTCCGACATGCCTCCAAGAAAATGAAATGGGAATTTGCTGTGTGTGAAAAATTTCCGCTGCTCCTCTTATGAAAGCTCCTCCGAAGCCTCTTCACCTCCTCTCAAGTTTCATGTCTGTTATAATTGCTGTTCGGGCAATATGGCGGATCCTGCCTTTTCTCAAGTATGTGTCGGCAGAGCAGTCCTTCTGCCACAAAAATGCAGAAAAGAATCAAAACAAACAGCGAGTCGGCCTTAGATTTAGTCTGACATAGGAAGAGCCAAGGTTTAATCTCCGCGCAAAGGAGAACAAATCACGTAAAATTCATAAATGAGACTGTTGTTTACTAGGCAGTTTATTGTTGCGCTGTGGACGGTGCCAAACCACAATGAGGACATTGGTTCAAAGGGTTCATAACGCCAGGCTTTTCACAAGGAGCTCGGGGCAGAGAAGATATTTAGCTGTGGTTTTAAAGCTTCCACAATTATTTGTACATGTCCTCAAATATTGACTCTGCGCTCACACGGCTGAAAACTCGAATAAGGTCAGAGAGCTACCTGTGGACTTTCTGTTCGACCGTGTTCGATAAATACAAGCAGCTCATCCACGTGTGCCTGACACACGGGCTGACAGCAAGACGTTCTGTGCAGCTACCTATGTGTAACTAGGCGCTACATAAAGCTAATGGTAGCTAGTTGTCAAAGGCCAGCTGTGGCAGAAGGAAGCAGGGAACACGGCTGTTAGACATGGCTGCGCATGCAGGGTTTGTCTCAAGCTTTCTTTCCAAACTGTGTAGCAATAAAGCTGTCTTGTGATGGCTGCCGACAGGTAATAGTTGATGCTACTCTTAGTTAAAGCAGGACGTGCTGAGAGAGGTGCGCCAGTATGACTCGGAGCTGACTCAAAGTGTCGCTCTGCCTCTGCCTTACAAGGAAGCTCGTGTTTTGAAAGGGGAAGTGGGATCTCTTCCTCTTCTGTTTGCTCACTCTTGAATGAATTGTTGATCAGGTTCGGGCTCAGATCGCACCTGGTTGTGAAGTATTCACATTCAAAGGGTGTTTCTGAGCTCCCTCAACAAGGAGCACCTGCAGCTCCTCCAGCCGTATAACAGAGGCGCGTCAATATGTGAAATATTTATATTCCTTCAGTATCGATTCCCAACATGCCCTGCCCACCCTCCAGGACTGCTTTCTTCTGAGCCCTGGATCTGCCCTCACACCACCTACACTCTCTCCTGGAGCTCAACCCAGGACCAGAATATGTTTTCATTCACTTGGATCGCTGTGTTTGGATGGGACCTACTCAGATGATGGTGTTATCTTCTCATACGGGGTTATTTACCCACGTCAAGATGACGCCCTTCCAGTGTGTGATCCTGGGGTTAGACAGGTGGAACTTGATGTTTGAAAGCGTACTTTTTTGGACCATGTTTTAGCTTTGTGCAGTTGAGCCTCCTCTCTCAGGCGACCCAACTGTCAAAATTGTTTCAGCTGTGGTCTCATACCTCTGTCCCCGTCAGTCAAGTCGCTGGCCCAGTCCCTCCCACGGTCATGTCGCTCACACAGGACCACTTTTCACTCCCCTCCCACACCGGACATTGAACACCTGTTTCAGTATGTACTGCTTATCTTGTCAAGACTGCTCTGACCCAGTTTGTACACAAGCAGATTTGTTTACATCCGTATAGGTGTTTTTTACCGGAGAGAGGTTTGGCTCCTCCACAGGGAGCTATAAGTAGTGTCATTTTTTTGGCATTAAGTCTTACCTAAGTAAACATCCTGGGAATGTTTTTCCATTCTGATCGTCTTCCGTGTTATCCGAAGAGTCTCATCAAAGAGATGCAATCTGAGACTGTATCTCACCACTCCAGCTGGGATCAGGCCGGCTGCACGCAAGGAATGTTTTCTCCAAATGTTGCTAACTGCAGGGATAACATGGGCCTTCTGTGATCCGCTCTTCATCAGGAATGATGGCGGATGATTCATGCTGCTCAGGCATCGTGCTTCATTAGGAAGTGGAGGCAGGGAGATTGTTACTTTGGATGAAGTGAACCTGGCGGGCTTCTGTCTGCACAACACAGCTGTTTCTATCAGTTATTAAAGTGTGATGTGTAATTGTGATTCTTGGATTTTTCAATTTATGTTTCGCACACCATCCAAAAGCTCCTCAAGTGTTCGCCTGTGAGAAAATATCTCTTCCACTGCGTTGTTATGGGTTGTCATGTCTGCATGACTGGGCTGAAGGTTTTGGCTTTATTTTCTACCTCTGTAATTCTATTTAAAAAGCTTCTACAAAGAACTAAGGAGTTGTCTGAAACAAGATGTTGAGGAAAGATCTATCCTGTGATTTTGACTTTGCACTTATCAATAATTCATAATGTTGACACAAAAAATATGTG